>NC_056736.1:55601424-55603924 GCF_019279795.1 Protopterus annectens
GCTGTATTAAATATTCACCTTTCACTTTATGTCTCCCAAATCTCATATGCTTAGTTTTTGATGTATTTATCAACATAATTATTTTCCTGTGCCCAAATGGTCAATTTAGTCAAATTATTTTGCAGACATGCCTTATCTATAACACTTGCAATCAGTTTACCCAATTTCAGGTCGTCAGCATATAGACTGTAGAACACCTCAGATGAAAAAGTAAGGTCTGAAAGATACAATCTAAACAAGTAAGGGCCTAGTACAGAGCCCTGTGGGACACTTTGACTGTAACAAAGGATTTCACCTGTCCAGCTGGTGTGTGATACTTGCCATGTCCTATTTGTAAGCCATGGAGCTATCCATCTTATCAAGAGTACATCAGTACCTAGTTGTACTAATTTACTGATCAGTGTTTTGTGCATGACTCTGTCAAATGCTGAAGTTAAATCTATATAAATCACATCACAGCACAATTTTTCATTCATAGCTGTTATTATATTGTTATAGAACATCATGTTACAGGTGGTAATAGATCTATTTTCAAAATATGCATGCTGATATATGGTTTCAAGTCCCAACCTATCCAGTTCTGACAATAACTTATCCACTATTACCTTCTCCATTATTTTTCCACAACATGAAAGTAGACTTAAGGTTCTATATGATTCTGGGTTTGTCCTACTTCCCTTTCCCTTAAAGACAAGTTTAATAAGTGCATGTCTCTAATCTTGAGGAATCTCCCCATATTTATATGACCTATTGAATAATAGACATAATGGCAGTGTGAGTTCTTGCTTAAGTGTTCTCAAATCATTGTTACTTATTCTGTCTGCTTCCTGCACTTTATTTGGATCCAGTTTGCACAGTTCTTTTTTCAATATAATCTAATTTGATTCCAGTATCTGGGGTTACCTGGATGTCACTAGGACAACTTACCATCCCTTTTGTGGAGGCAAACTGTTTTGCATAAGATTTTATAAATATATTTATAATCTGTTGTGTCTGAGAATAGATTTTAGAATCTGCACAGTTTTTCAGTTTATGTATCTTTACTCCTTCCACATCTTATGTATCTATAAAAAGGTTTCCTATTATGCTCAATATGCTTATATAAATTTTCTTCAAATTTTTCTTGATCTTGTCTAACACTATTAATATTAATCTGTTTGTCCAGCTCGTTTATTTCAGTTTCAAAGTTGTAGTTCGACCTCTCTTCCATTTCTTATATTTTTTGTCTCTCACCTTAATCAAGTATCTTGTGCTTAGGGAAATATACCCCCTGATGCTATGTGCCTAGATCCTGATGTTAAACATTTTTTTGACTTTTTGCAATCAAAGAATTTCTCTTTCAAAACTTTTCACATTCTATCTGCAGTTTTTCTACTGAACACCTCACTCCAGTTCGTTTTATATAGCAACTTTTTTGCTTCCCTATAATCTGTAATTAACCTTCTGTACATTGGCTTAGATTACAGTTTGGCAGAATTATCTAGCAACAAATTAACCTTTATGACCCCATGATCACTACACATCAATGGTGGTAAAACGTTACTTGAAGTTACAGTAATTTCTTTAAAAACACAAACAATATCTAGTATATTCCGTCCCCTGGTAGTTTTTTTTACAGTCTGAAGCATTTGTTGCTCCTGAATATACTCTGTGAATAATTCATTTACTAATGTTGTTGAATCAATATTATTCCAGTCTGTTTCTGGTAAATTTAAGTCCCCAGCTAATATTATTCTTCCCTCCTGTGTTTCATGTAAGAAATGTATGAATTCCTCTAGGTCATCTGCACTTGACTTTGGTGGTCTGTACACTCCAACAATTGTTATATGTTTTAGGGTTGTCTTTATTGTCACAGTTACACAGTCTATAGTATTGGTATTATCACTGAACATGTAATAATCACAATTCTCATAGCTATCTTTAATGCCTATCATAACACCTCCACATGATTTTTGTTAGAATGTCTGTTACAGTAAAAACATTTATACCCTGACAGAACTGGTTTCCAGTCATTGTTCTTTAACCATATTTCACAAACTAGAACAACATCAATCTTGTGGGAATGTAGCAAATGTTCTAAGAAAAACACTTTATTATTAATGCTCTTAGCATTAACAACCATCAGAGATGTATCAAATGTCGCCATCTGTGAACTGTTACATTTTTGACCTGGCAAAAATCCTTGCTAGTGTCTGTCAAATATTGCAAAATATCTGCTGCAAAAATTCTCTTCCCTGATCTAGACAAATGCACACCATCCTGTCTGAACACGAGTGCCCACAACAAGGTGTGGATGCTCTACACATTTCCATTTTTTAAAAGCGGACATTTTTTCCATGTAGGTGTTTATCCAAAAACATCTTTTCATTCACAGTGACCTGACTATCCTTTCTATAGGTGATCTGTGAAAAATATGTCCTAACACCAGTACAAGCTATACTATCTAGGAAGGCTGTCAGTTCCCGACTAACAGTCGGGGAATCTTTGTTGATGACATCAT
>NC_056736.1:55608924-55826424 GCF_019279795.1 Protopterus annectens
AAACTACCAATAAATTATGAGTGAATTTACTGTCTCCATTTTGTGTGTCTCTACCTTCCTGTCTCATTTTTCTGATTTTCATTTTTCATTACTTTATATTTATATTTTTCCTTTCTCTCATAGTTATGTTCATTTCATCACAGATACAGAGATTCCATGATCAGCCTAACCATGTACCTCCCAGGTTAGGGAACGGTTGCTGTTTTCAAGTACATGGATATCCTCACATGATCAAGGAGGCATCTCTGGTTCTATAGGCACCATAACATGATGCAGCCTGATAAGCCATGAAACATGTGAACTTCAGAACTTGGTAAAGAATGTGATGGAGCAGCCAAGGGAGAAGCAACTTCGACTCTTGCAAGATCTTCTTCAGGGGTGCAAGATATGCTGTTCTGTTCATCTATGACCACTGAGCCACTACAAGTCTCTGGTGCCTCAACATCAGGGCCTTCCACTGCACAACCATAAGACAGTGTAAACAATCAAATTCCTGCAGACTATGGTGTGCCTGGCGACAGCTCCTCATTACCGCCCTCCTTCCTTAATCCTCTTTCCTACATCCTCTAACCTACTTCCTTCCCATCCTTTCCACTTATATAAAAACATTTGAAAAATGGGGGTCCATCCTCTGCCAAAAATATACAACCCATCTTCTGCCACCTCCTCCAGAAAGCACCCGCTTGATGTGTTCCTTCTGTGTGTCCCTCTTTGTTATGCCTCCCAATTTTTCATTCTTTCCTATCTTCTCTTTTCCATCTTTCAGTGAAACAATTAGGGTGTCCACATAAGGAAACCCCTATAGAAAATGTATAAAAACATTCATATTTCTTTTTTTTTCATAATTAGCTGCATGCCACTTACCTTAACTATCTGTAAATAATTTTACCATGCTTGCCCACAGCTGCATTTACTTATAACATATGAATACAAACAAATTAATCTGAGCGTTTACATTTTAATGTATTACTTCCCACAAATGTAAAGCATAATTTCACAAAGTTTAATCATTTCATGAATATGGATGTCTCCTTGCAGAAACGTTTGTACTTCTGTAGTCAACACAAATGACCTAGTCCCAATGTTTGCTAAGAATGTGCAAACCTCGAAACTATAAATACCACCCTAAAACTGTCTCAAAGCTGGAAACATATAACTCATACAAGAATATTCTCTTCTGTAAATAAACAGCAAATCAGCAGCAAGTAGCAACAGATTAAGGCAAGTACTTCCTTTAGAATTATATGCATTTTAAATACTATAAAATTCTGACAAAAGTGTTTTCACCTAGCCAAGATTACATGTTTTTTTGGAGACATAAAAGAAAGTCTTGGATTCTAATTATACACAATCACATACATTTATAAATAGATATAAATATATAGAGATATAAGTTTGCATGAGTGTGTATGTGTGTGTGTGTGTGTGTGTGTGTGTGTGTGTGTGTGTGTGTGTGTGTGTGTGTGTGTGTGAAAACTGCCATTTTGAAGTTAGTGCTTATTATTACCATAAATGCAGAGAAGGCAGCACTCATCTGACTCCACTAGATATACCAACTTAAAATCACCTTTCTAAATACTTAATGGTGAAACACAGTACAATAGCAGTCGGTAACTTTCACTTGGTGATGGAGAATCAAAATATAGGCTGTAACCAAGCATCAATCATTTGGGGTCATACTCTGAAAGAGACAGAGTAGCACAAAGATGTGAGCTGCTTAGAAAATACTACATGCATGACATTTTAAATTATGATGTCCTGTTTACATCTTCTCATAATATTAGACATATATGTTAAAGCTCTCATGGTACTTTTATAAGCAGTGGGAAAAAGATGTTTAAAAGATGTAACTAGCCACTGCACCATTGGCTTTCCTTTTCTGTTTTCCACCCTCAAACTGTCTCTGCCTAATATTTTTAAGGTTTATTTCTCCACTGCCAAGGACACCTCTTGCATTATATATTTATTTATTTTTATTTTAACATTATTTTACCAAGATAAATCCAACTGGACACAAAGTGTCCGTTTTCAGTGGAGTCCTGGGGAGAAAAGCTCCAAGAAAGTTAACAGAGTACATACATGGTTTAGATAACAATAAAAAACTGGTATACAAGGTAAAAGAAACAAAGAAGTACAAGAACAATTTTGTAAAACAATAAGGTACTCAAACAATAAGATACTCAGGAGTAGAACCCCTATTTGCAATATTTACAAAAAAAAGTACATATCAGGTGAGTATATCAGGTGAGAATATAGTGTATGCAATGGACGCATACAGCGGGTCACTTATATGGAGTAGTGAGTCTTCAAGGGGGGTCTTTGCAGTTGCAGAGAGGGTTACCATAGGGGTATGAATTAAGAATGCCCTTGAAGGTGCTTGTGTGACTTTGTAGCCTGAGTACAGGTGGGAGGGTGTTCCATACTTTAGCAAAATCATAAGAGAATAGGGTCTCCCCAGCACTGTTATTGCATGGGTTGATTTCAATCAGGTTTTTTGTTACATGAACATAGTTCCCTTTTGGGGTTGTGAAAGTTTAGTATGTCAGCTAGGGCAGGGCTCTTCCCCGGATAAAAAATAATTTGATGGGCTATGATCAGTTGGCGGTAGCGTAGAAGGTTTGGAAATTCTAACCAGTGCAGTTTAATTAGGGAATGACAGTGGTGGGAATGTGATCTATTATTGGCAGCGAACCTACCTATTTTATTGTAGCATGTGGAGAGTTTGTTCAGGTTAGTTTTGTTAATGTTGGTGAGGACTGGAGAGACGTATAGTAGTGTTGATAAGAGATGAGTTCTGGCTATTGTTGTTCTAGTTTCAGGGGTTAGGAATAGTATGCAACGATATAGGCAACAAAGTTTTTTATGGACTCCAGAAATAGTTTGGGATACGTGCTTGTTGAATTTAAGTTGTTGATCAATAGTGATGCCTAACAGCTTGGTCTCAGTTACTGGGGTGATGAGGGTGCCATTGGTTGACATGATGGCAAAGGTGGCGGAGGAGTGATTGATTGGGTGGAATAGTATTAGCTGTGTTTTTTTGGGGTTTAGTATTAGTTGGTAGTTGTTTAGCCAGTTCTCTACCTTAGTGAAGGATTCCTGGGCTTTACTTTGTAGTAATTGGATGTTTGATGCTGAGCAGATTAGAGTAGTGTCATCTGCATACTCTCTTTTCTTTGGCTCTCCTGACCATTGCAGTTCAATTTGCTCACCCCTGCCCAAAAAGAGCGATCAGAGACTTAAGCTACAAGTACTTCAAATAAGCACAAAAATATCACTCCGATTTTTCATGGACATTATCCTTTGCATACCTGGCAGGGCTCAGACTATAGCGTAGCATCTGTTTTTGTTTTAGCCTCTTTGAAAGGTGGATTACAAGTTTACAGACACATGGTTTGAGGTGGCGAACGTCCCCCCCACTCCCACTCCTGATGCCTTCATGAGCTCAAATATAGTATACTGTTCATAGCCTCCTTTCTCTAACCTGCATTGTTTAGGTACTGTATACAGTCTATCTTTTCTGCTATCCATACTTTGCAGTTGTTCTTAGCTACTTCCTCCTTAAACCATCTTTATTTCTTTTTTTAAAACACGCACAGATACTGGAGAGGTATACCAAAACCACTGTCCAGAAGAGCTCACTTACAGTTTTTCTATCTTATATATTTTTCTATTAGACATATTTACCTTTCAGTGTAATCTGATAGTTTTTGTTACTTCTTCCACTGTTGTGGCTCGGCTAGGGTTACCACCTGTCCCACTTTGCGAGGGACAGTCCCTCTTTGGGCAGTTGTATCCTGCAAAAAAATTGTAAAAATAGCAAATGTCCTGAGATTTTAGGGCAAAATTAATTTCTATATTTTATGTAATAGTTGCATAAAACAGTTATTCTGTATCCGAAACACCTAAATGTTATAAGAAACAGAATAAGCAACTAAAATGCTGCAAGAATAAGCTTTTATTTAGGCAAAAAAGTGAAGTTCTGTCCTTTGTACTAGCCATGGGTATATTTCACCCTACAAAATCTGACGTTTGTACCAAAAATGTCCCACTTTGGGCGTTTGAAAAGGTGGCAACCCTAGGCTCGGCCTACTCCATCCCCCTACCCTCACTCTCAGCCATGCCCACTTCAATTACAATTATACTTACCTCAACTCCTCCCCTTTTACATTGCACCCAATCATACACATCCTCATACCCCTATCAAGTCACACCACATATAGTTTAATACACCACTCTAAAAGATTAACTTTCACTAACCTGTTAACACTTCTCCACTCTTTAGCTCCTATTCATTCTCTCTCATTCTACAAATACCATACTTTTCTACTACTTAATATAATTCTACCAGCATGCCCTACACCAAAACTATCACACTCTTCCTTACTTGCCTTTCTCTATTTCTCTTTCTTCTCACATATACTTCATCAAACCCCAAAAATTCCTTACAATATTAAAATCAACCACATCCAACATAGTCCTCGAAAAGCAAACAAATAGTTACTCTAGCATATCAGCCAGCCTCTATGATTCAAGTATGCTATTATTCATTAAATACAAAATTCAGCAAGCTTTTCTCACACCTAAACTTCTTTTCCCTCAAAACTAAAGCTTATAATAAAATCAACTCTCCATGACCTCTGTTTCATCCTCTACTCTGTACTATCCCAGTGTGTGGAACTCCACCCAAACCCAGGGCCCACAGCTATCCCCACAGCCTTTAAAACATCTTCCCCTAAATATTTATTCCTGGTTACTACAAATCTATTCCGTATTTGCAACATAACAACAGAGTTCCATGTTTGGCTAACTCAATCCCTAGACATACTTGCAGTCAGAGAAACGTGGCTAAAGCCACACATTCACGATAATGAACTACTCCCAATAGGTTACAATATAATACGAGCAGACCAAACTCAAAAAAAGTTGTGAGGGGTAGCATTAATCCATCCCAGTTCTTTCACAATACTTCTGTACTCCAAGCACATTCCTTCTTTCTGTACTGCTGAAATTCTCATAACTCATTCTCATAGAACTATGTATAGTCGTTCTATATATTCCACCTGGCAAAACCATTCCAGTTTTAGAAGCCATCCTATTTTGGATTTCATAAAATATTTCTAATTGAACAATCATCATGGGTGATATTAATGTTAATTGGCAAAATTTAAATTCAGAATTCCCAGCAAACAGCTTACATTTATATGGATTCACGGAACTCATTACTACACCAACTAGGATTCAGAAAAATTGCAATCAAGGATCTATTGCAGACTGGATCCTGGTTTTAGATCCCAGAAAAATGCTCCAACTCTGGGACCCTTCCAGATATTTTAAGTGTCTACCTTCTCACTTATACTCACAGAACTATTACCAAATCAAGCAAAAATCATCTCTATAAAACCTCCCATGACTTATACAACCTTAACCAACAACTCTTTATCACAATCCTTAAATCGTTAAACTGGTCCCTACTAAAAACCTGACTCTTTGATGACATTTCAACAATTAATTTCTTGATACCCTCAATAACCTAGCCCCACTTTGTACCAAAAGACTAAACCAACCAACACCAGAAACCAACTGTAGAAGAAAAAAGGCTAGCTGGTAAAATATAGTAACTTCTGCACAGCTCGAACAGAGTATAATGCACGTATAGCCAACACTAGTGATCCACCAAAATTCAGGCTAAATCCACTCGTAATGATAAAAACGAATCTTTTATTGAAAATAAGATTTAGCGCTTTCATCTGTTAAAATCAGACTTCCTCAGAACCAAAATGGAGTACTTCCAGTTCACATTTAAATAACCTTTTTGGCACCAAAAATTCAAAAGGAAATGGAGCTCTTAAAGAGACATAGTCATGGTAACTCCATGTATACATACTACCGTGCTAAAAACAGCTAAGCATTACAACAGATCCAGTGTGCTGATATAAAAATGACAATACAAATATAATGACAATGTAAATAAATAAAAATAATTATGGTAAATAAAATAAAATACACTCTGCACATACTAACTTCATCTTAAAACATACTCCAAATATATGTAATAGTGAAATGGTAAAACTTGCATGACTAATGCTCATAAATTGTAACAAGTCAACAAGAATCAAAATACAACGGCAACATCCATGATATATCTATGCCATGATTAAAAATGATTTAATACTTATATTTTCATTTATGCCAGGTGACCTAATGGCATCTGTCAAAATTTGCCACTTACTTTCTTTCATGGCTAAAAGTGCTTTCCAATTTCCCCCATAAGTAAATACTTCTACGTGATCTATAATGGCAAATTTAAAACCATGTGATTCACCATATATGGATATGTGTTTATAAAGTGCGTTGTTATTGTCTTTAATCTTTATCTTGTAAATATGTTCATATACTCGTTTCCTAAGGGCTCTCTCTGTTTTGTCTATATAGAATGTGCTGCAGGCATGACATGTAGCAATATATACGACTTGTTTGGTGCTACAATTTCCTGCTCTGCATTTAATGTTAGTCTTGTTGATATCTCCTAACTTAATATTGCCTACCTCATTTATGGCATAACATTGTTTGCAGGTACCACATTTTCTAGTTCCCATTGAGGGCTTTGTATTATGTACAGTTTTATATTTAGAAGCTTTCTCCAATAATTATTAATGTTGGGTGCTGTTTTATATACAAAGCTTGGATAATTGCCCAAAACGGAAGCTGTATCATCATTTACTGTTATTAAGTTCCAGTGCTGTCTTAAAATATCTCTAATATACTTTGTGTAAGGAGTATACATCAAGACGCAAACTCGATTACAACACATACCTACATCGACATATCCCTTCTTTCTATTATGAATCTTCATAAAATCTAATGACTTGCCCAATAAAGGAGGATATAGGTTTAGATTATTTCAGTAATAGTCTGAGAAAGTTTTCAAACATGGACTGGGACCGCATATGCCTTATGGTAGATATTATGGGACTAGTTTTGGACCATAATTATATACATTTTCAAGGTGAATATTTTAGGCAAATGCAAAGGTGTGGCTATGGGGGCCTCTTGTGCCCCCGTTTTTGCCAATCTAGTCATGTTGGAATGGGAAACAGAATATGTGTTCAAGAGCCAATTTTATTCCAATATAGCATATTATGCACAATATTTGGATGATTTATTCATCTTATGGAAGGGTTCAAAAGATGAGATTAATTCTTTTATGGAATTTATTAATGGCACAACGAATTTTTTAAGGTTCACTCATAACATCAGTGAGCGTGGCATAGCATATTTGGACACATATGTCAGCCATTCTGATAAGGGATTTATTTCACAAATACATAGGAAGGAAACTTTTTCAAATGACTATATTGAATTTAATTGTTATCACCCTCCCCATATATTCAGAAATGTTTACAAAGGACAATGTATTAGGGCAGCTCGTATGTCATCTACTAGAGAAATCATGAATAGGGAAGTTGACCGAATAAGTAATATGTTTAGTAATCGAGGTTACCCTTCAGCCCTATTATCACAAGTTTCCAACTATGTGAAGAATGAATGGGGTAAAAAATTTCCATCTTTATTGGACAAGTTATTAGATTTTATGAAGATTCATAATAGAAAGAAGGGATATGAAGATGCAGGTATGTGTTGTAATCGAGTTTGCGTCTTGATGTATACTCCTTACACGAAATATATTAGAGATATTTTAAGACAGCACTGGAACTTAATAACAGTAAATGATGATACAGCTTCCGTTTTGGGCAATTATCCGAGCTTTGTATATAAAACAGCACCCAACACTAATAATTATTGGAGAAAGCTTCTAAACATAAAACTGTACATAATACAAAGCCCTCGATGGGAACTAGAAAATGTGGTACCTGCAAACAATGTTATGCCATAAATGAGGTAGGCAATATTAAGTTAGGAGATATCAACAAGACTAACATTAAATGAAGAGCAGGAAATTGTAGCACCAAACAAGTCGTATATATTGCTACATGTCATGCCTGCAGCGCATTCTATATAGGCAAAACAGAGAGAGCCCTTAGGAAACGAGTATATGAACATATCTATAAGATAAAGATTAAAGACAATAACAATGCACTTTATAAACACATATCCATATATGGTGAATCACATGGTTTTAAATTTGCCATTATAGATCACGTAGAAGTATTTACTTATGGGGGAAATTGGAAAGCACTTTTAGCCATGAAAGAAAGTAAGTGGCAAATTTTGACAGATGCCATTAGGTCACCTGGCATAAATGAAAATATAAGTATTAAATCATTTTTAATCATGGCATAGATATATCATGGATGTTGCTATTGTATTTTAATTCTTGTTGACTTGTTACAATTTATGAGCATTAGTCATGCAAGTTTTACCATTTCACTATTACATATATTTGGAGTATGTTTTAAGATGAAGTTAGTATGTGCAGAGTGTATTTTATTTTATTTACCATAATTATTTTTACTTATTTACATTGTCATTATATTTATATTGTCATTTTTATATAAGCACACTGGATCTGTTGTAATGCTTAGCTGTTTTGAGCACAGTAGTATGTATACATGGAGTTACCATGACTATGTCTCTTTAAGAGCTCCATTTCCTTTTGAATTTTTGGCGCCAAAAAGGTTATTTAAATGTGAACTGGAAGTACTCCATTTTGGTTCTAAGGAAGTGTGATTTTTAACAGATGAAAGCGCTAAACCTTATTTTCAATAAAAGATTTGTTTTTATCATTACGAGTGGATTTAGCCTGAATTTTGGTGGAACACTAGTGTTGGCTATACGTGTGTTATACTCTGTTCAAGCTGTGCAGAAGTTGCTATATTTTACCAGCTAGCCTTTTTCCTTTGTACCAAAAGAACTAAAACCTATCACACACCCTGGCTTACCAAAGCAACTAAAAACTGTCTAGTAATAAGGAAAAGAGCCTAGAGAGAATATCAAAGGAACAAACAGGATACAGACCTTCAAAACTAAAGGCAATTATGCAACCAAACAAAAAACTGGAAAATAATGATAAGAAGCAGTACTTCTGTCAACATAACCTCCCACAAAAACACCCTAAAAAAATTGGGCACACCAACTCCTCACTGCTCAGCCCAGTTTCCAAAGAAAACCCATCTCCAGCCACCAATAAATCCTTATCCTAAATGCCAAACACATTTAATATCTACTTTAAAGAAAGCTTACTTAAATTAGTCAATGATCCTACTAAACCCAAAAATCCTAACTCCACAAATAATCTAAGCCCTTGTCCTTCTCAACCAGCATCCAAATACTCTCCATCGTCTTCTTTTCTCCCACAAGACATTCTATAGCTGACCTTCATCTTTCTCTCCTCTCTCTACAACCAGTGCCCACTAACCACATACTTAAACTACTTCGCAAATTAAAACCACGTTCTCCTTCTGCTGACAACCTCCCCTCCAAATACTTGAAACTCACTGCAGATGCTATTGGATACCCAACTGGCATTCTCATCAACCAATCAATCACAAAATCATACATCCTCACCCTTTGGAAAATATCTATCATAATCCCTTTACATAAAGTTGGGAAATGTAATGATTTAACTAATTACCATCCCATCACTATGCTCTCTCCCCTATCCAAATTGTTAGAAAAATGTATGCATAAACAACTACTTGACCACGTTCTTCAGAATAATTTACTTACATCCACCCAACATGAATTCAGGCTATCACACAGTACAACTACTGCACTTATCTCCTTTGCCGAAACAATTAACAAAGTAAGAGACTACAGATTAATCACCTCTATAATACTTCTAGATCTTTACAAGGCCATTGATACTGTTTCTCACCCTAAGCTTTTACAAAAACTCTCATCCCTTGGTTTTCCCTATCCACTCAACAATGGTTCTTCAGCTACTTAACTAACAGACAGCAATTCATTAAATGGCAAGGTTGTCTCTCCCACTATCTAACAACACATGTGTTCTGCAGGGGTCTATTCTTGGACCCCTCCTCTTCAATACCTTCATAAATAGGCTTCACACTGCCACCCAAGAAAGCTCCTTCATCCAATATGCTACTGATTCTACCAGCGTCTCCTCATCCAGCAATATAACTCACCTTCACCTAATAACCCAAACTGCCTTCTCCTCCATAGAAACATGGCTAAAGAGTGTTCATCTTCTGTTGAACCCCAATAAAACCAAACTTCTCCTATTCACACCTAAGTCACCCTCAACTGACTTTAGGATTTACTCATTAAATAATGCAGAACTTAAGTAGTTTCAAATGGCAAATTATTCAGAGTGACCATAGACAATAAACCTATCTTTGATCTACATATAAACAATGCAATCAAGAAAACACATTTCAAACTTGAGACATTATATTGACACAAAGGCTTTATGGACACAGCAACCAAAACAATCCTGACAACTACCTACCTGCTCCCATCCCTTCTGACTAATCTACAGGTTACTCTAAATTTGCTATAGGTGATCCTTACAACACACACCACTGCACTGCTCAAAGTACCATCAACTGGCTTGAATTCCCACATCACCTAAACTATCTTCAACTAACCATAGCCCACAAAGTTATATATCAACCCCAAAACTGCCCTCCACTAAACTCAATTCTCCAAACCTACATACCCGCTAGGGCTCTCTGATCTGAAGAAAAGCAACTAGTAACTGTATACAGACCAAAAAAAAAGTTAGACAGTGTCTATACTCATACACTGTCATGAAACACTGGAATGCCTTATCTGTAGATATCAGAGACATACCAAACCTCAAGTGTTTCAAACTCACACTAAAGAACTTCTTTCTCATTATATGCATCTGCCCCTGTTCCATATCTGGTTAGTCCCCCCCTTACCCCCTCCCCCCTTATTCTTGTCCATTGCTTTTTCTTTGCCTACCTACCCTACCCTACCCCAACTGTTCACCTTCCCTTCTCTTTTCCCTCTCCCCTCTGTCATCTTTGTCTGCACCTACATTCTACCACTCTATCTCTACTACCCTTTTCAACACCCCTGCCCCTTCACTTCTTCTTTACTATATACCTCCTTCTTTTGGGGTATCTATTACTTCTAGAAAGAGTAATACTTTTTGCCATGGCTAGCTGAAATTTTCCATAACTTTTCTTTACTAATCACTAATGCCTTTGTTCTATTTATACTTCTCCCCTCAAAAAAGTGTTGTCTGTATGCCTCCTTTCTGATATTTCCTCTATTCTCACTTATAGCACCTTTCTCTTTCTTTTGCTTTCACTATCGGAGATTAGTATACATATTGCACCAAGTCTAATCATGGAAACCTCATTTTATTTATATACACATGCCTACGTTATTCATATCACATACCTTCCTTGTAAATACGCTGCTTGTCTTGCCTGTGTTTTGTTAATTTTAAGCTAATTTCAAATGTATATCATATGGCTATCATTTTTTTTTTTGCTGGTGATCCATATACTATTGTTTTAAGCAAACAGTTCCCAATAAATTACATTTAATAAGCACACAGAAGCCGTTTACTATCCCATAGGATTCCTGGCAATATTCCATTATTTAATAAATTCACCATGCATTGGGTAAATTGTGTCTGTATTCTACTGAAAGGATTTTTTTCTCTCAGGTACCTGTCTTGATTTATTTTGCTGAATTGTTTAAAAGTTCATCCTTTGTTCCAAAAATGTTAATTTTAAACAGTGAATTATATAGAAGCACAAGAAGTAATTCCTTTAGTATATCCTAAGAAAACTGTTCACCGGGCAGTAGCCATTACCTTACTCTACTTCTTTATTCTGCTCCATAGTATATCATCAACCCACCCTACCCTGTGCTCCATTAGAGGCCTGATATTTAAAAAAAATAGCACGTATCTCTTTAGAGGTTCTATTAATCCCAGTCATCCTGATGCACATGGCTGAGATATTTGTACTTTAAATGAATTATAATAGCTGCCTCACAAATGTCTAAGAAACAGTCATATGCTAATATTTCTTCATCTGGAGAGAATGCGCCAATGCTTCTACATCTTGAGGGAATTTATCAGTGTAACAAAGAAATGCAAAAATAATTGGACAAGAAATCTGTTTTTGTCCATTATCATAATTAACTTTCTAACTGGTTTAATTTATTTTCCAAGTTAGAGCTCTCCATGTGAACTATGTTGTAATACATCATAATCAAATTACTAAAGTCACTATTATGTTGAATGAGTTCCCTCACAACCGCAGTCCCTGAAACTTAACTAACAGCAACAACTCATATGTTTTTGATATACTAGATGGCAACTTTGACATTAATTAATTGTATCCAATTACCTTCATTACTTTACTAATTCTATGTCACTTAATAGCACATAATTTTAATGTTTCTATATCGGGCAGCCTTATCAAAATAAACACCATTGCTTTTAATGTCACATTTTCAAACAGTTTCTATAATCTTCTATACTGATAATTCAACTAAAGCTGACAAATTATTTAGCCAACACCTTTTGTCCTAATACTGGACTACATTTTTTTTAACCATTCTATATATATATAGCACATTTCTGAGAACCTTATCAACTTTGCGGAAGAAAAAAATCTCCTAGAATGCCATATTGTGTTGGTGTTTGTAATATAGCACTAGATTTGTTTGGCTTCCCTTTCTTTTGTGTAAATTAAACAAAACATGAAAAAGATTATTTTGAAAGATACTGCCAATAGGAACTGTTTTGAGTGCTTCCACATACTCTGAGTCTGATATCCCATCAAAATTGTGGTGGTCACCTATAGCATATAGTTAAAAGCTAGATGTCTCAAATGATACCCCCCCCCCCCCAAAGCATGGAACACAGTATTCCAGACCAAACCTCACTAGTTGTCTGAATAATGTAAGGATGATACCTGTCTATTGAGTATATCACTGGTGGCAAGCCACAGCATTTGCAGTTGTCCTCTCACAGTGCACATTATGATTTAGCTTTGCAATAACTATCATACATTCACTGCATCCCTTCATTTCATACAGGCTACTTCTCTGAATGTCTGCTCTATCCTTAGAGTTTTCTATCCCAAATGCATTTCTCATATGATACAGAATGGAGATTTTACCTCCCAATGGAGTAGATTTCACTCCATCTGCATTCAAATCAAAATCTAGTTGGCCAAGCAAAAATATTCAAAAAACTGTCTGCAGTTGTAATTGCTGCTTGGAAAGCAGAAAACAAATTTATACTACAATATATAATTAAAATCCCAAAAGAACCACACAAATGCACTTTTTCAGGGATTCCAAGAAACTAGTGTCAAATTACTTTATCCTCCATTTTCATCCAGATTCAAATTCTGACAAAGTCCTTTTGGATGAAAGTGGAGGATAAAGTAATTTGATGCCAGTTTCTTGGAATCCCTGAAAAAGTGCATTTGTGTGGTTCTTTTGGAATTTTGTTTATATTTACCATGTGCATTGGAACTTTTTTCTGATATAATTAAAAGCATTTCCTCTGAAAACATAAATATTTTAAATATTAAACAGAACTACGGGTGGTGCTGCGGTAGTGTTGTAGCCTCATAGCAAGACGTTGTCCCGTTCGATTCTCAGCTAGAGCGTCTCCTGTGTGGAGGCATACGTGAATGGGGCATGCCTTTGTTGAAAGTTGTGCATCAGGGCTGGTAAACCAGTACGTAAAAATCCACTACCAATCATTAGTGGACCGGAGTTCCGCTGTGGCCACCCCTAACCGGGAAAAGCCGAAAGACACAAAAAAAACAGAACTACCAATTTTCTCTGCATGTTCTGCATACCCCCACCTAAGCAATAAAGTACTACTTTTTGGAATACAATCCCTAATTCATGTCCATGCACTTGTGCTATATCTTGTACACAGACAGAAACACAAATGAATATCATTTATGTAATTGTATTAATTTCATTATATTAAAAAGTGTGAAGACTGTTAGAGAAGGGGTGAAGGCTGCCAGTCTAGTCAAATAGAATTTGGTAAATAATTCTATTATTTGTAAATACTGTGAATGTTGACCTTAAAACAATGTGGCAACATTACCATCTGCTGTAAAGAAAGCTAAGTCAAGCAATTCTTGTTGATCTTTTGAAATTAAAATTATTTCATCACTGCCTTTGATGTTTTACAAGTCAGCTCCAGTCCGGCCGGATGAGGGCTTCCTGTCTATTGTTTTAAGGCTAAAGTTAATGACCAGAATTTACATGTGGAATGTCTTGTATTGCTCTAAGTGTAAAAGAATGTAAATGCAGTTAAGGAGTAGCCGGAGAACTCCATGAAGGGTGAAAAAGATAATGTAATGTTTATCAGAACTGGGGTTTCAATTTAAACAATGAGAACCAGATATTGTTAAGCATTTTTGTCTTGATATCCATCTCATCAGCACTCTGCCTGTTGTCTTAAGTAAGTTATTTCAGAAGTATATTTTCTTGTAGTAATAGCTAGGAAATTAGAAGAAAGTTAGACAAGTGTTTTTCTGTTATGTCAGAACTGTACTCCGGAATTATTTTAAGTTTCTGTGTGATCTCTGAACTCTTGAGTAGCACTGTGGTGTAGTGGTATTGTCTTCTGTTTTTAGTATTTATTATTAAATATTTTAAAAACCTTTTACCTGTGACTGGTTTATGTAGAGATAATTAAGCTCTAGAGTACATTGCATATTTATAGAGTTTATTGTACAAGGCCACTCTAATAAGCCTTAGTCTGTTTAGTCACACTTACCAATTGGATAATAATATTGCACAGTAATAATTGGACACCTTTTAAGGGCCTTTGCGTAGCTGAGAATTATTAGCTGGTGGTGGCAATAATTACTACCATATAGTCTGGGTAAAGGTGCACAGCTGGAGAATCTGTGTCAGCTTTTCCCAGGAGTGTCTGTGAAGTTGTATAAACACTTATCTGAAAGTGTGTGTATGTGTCAGCTACTTGGGCAGGAACATGAAGCACTGGTTGGACAGAGAGGATACAGGAGGCTAGCTACAGGAGGCTAGCTTGCCAGCTAGGCTGAGATCTGGACCCTATAGCTGTGCCAGTGGGGAGTCTTATTGTGGACCTGGAGAGCAAGGGAGAAACCAGCCCCAGACTGACTGTGATCTATGTATGCACTTAAGATAAATTGTACTTTACTGTGTGTATTTGTTATCCTTTCCTCTCTTATGAGATGCCCTCCATGGTGTTAGTGGTGAGGATTGAGGCTCCTTGATTGCTGGGCCAGGAAGTGGGCGTCACATTGTTGTTTGCAGTGGTGGGATCCACTTCACATTTCTGGTTTGCAGTGGGGGTATCCACTTCACATTTGTGGTGGCGGTGGAGATCCACATCACATATTAATTAGTTGGCAAGTACTAATTGGCTTGTAGTGGTGTGGGTAGAGTTAAACCTGTAGCTTATGTACAGTGATCTCTGAAGGTGTTTTGTACTCTAAAGCAGCCACACAGTGAATATTCAGAGTTCAGATCACAATTGTTTTATTTCTTTTGTTAGATTAGTTAGTCAGGGTGAGCAGGCAGCATGTCAGCACAGGAATATGGAAAGCTGACAAAGAGCCAGCTGGTGGAAATGTGTCAGACTAGGGGACAGGTGCATGGAAACCTGACTAAGGCAGACCTAATTGCAGCCTTGGTTACAGCTGCATCAGAAAACAGCATCCAGGAGGACAATCGACTGGCAGTGGAGAAACAATATCCTTGGAGAATAAACAGCTCAACCTTTCTGCAGTGGACTTAAAAATCCAGCTGGAGCTAAAGAGACTTGATTTAGAGGCCAGGCATTTGGAGATAGAAGCCAAAGAAAAGGAGCATCAGAGGAGGCATGAGAGGGAAATGCTGACTCTTCGCCAGAGTCATGGAGGTAATGGGGAAAGGAGTAACTGGAATCCAGAAGCACAACAGGACAGTAAATTTCTTCTGCAATTTAAAGAGGGGGGTAACGTTGATAGTTTCATTCAATTGTTTGAGAGGGTATACAAACAGTATAATGTTGATTAACAGCTCTGGGTATGGTTCCTGACCCCCTTACTCCATGGTAAAGCTGTAAATGCATTGGCTAAAATGTCTGAACTTGCATGTTTTGATTATACTGCTGTAAAAAATGTCATTTAGAATGTTTTAAGCTAACACCTGAAATGTATAGGAAAAAGTTTTGTGAGCATAGACGCAAGGCAGATTAAAGTGTGTATGAATATGTTGCTAAACTGAGCACTTACTTTCATAGCTGGGTGAGTGGATGTCAGGTCACCACGTTTGATGGGCTGGCAGACCTTTTGTTGAGGGAACAAGCCCTTAGCACTTTGCCTGAGGACATTTGGATCTTGTTAGCTGATAGACAATATGCTACTTCAGATGAGTTGGGGAAGAAGGGAGACCTATACCTAGCAAGCAGGGCAGCCCTGCACAGGAAGGGGACCCCCAGTACTTCTCATGTATCTAAAGGAATGCATGGTGCACGGCACAGGCTACTGTAACAGAATCTGCCTGTAGTAGGGGAAGCCACTAGTCCAGGTACACATCCAGGAGCTAGGGTTAAATGTTTTGAATACAACCAGTGGGGCCATGTGGCATGCAGATGTCCATGGAGGCAAGGTGGAGAACCAAATTTGATGGAGCCAGTAAGCAGGAAAGGCAAAATGCCGGTAGTAGGTTGTCTTGAGACAACAGGGATATGGAACTACTATCCTACAGATGTCCTGAGAGGGAAGGATTTGGATGAGGCAGTACCATGTACTTATGCAGTTACACCCTACTATTCAGACATGACCAAAAGGCAATTTCAGGTATACTCTCCAGTCCAGCTGGTCAACCTTGGTATCCTGAGGCAATGTTACAACTGCCTCATGTACACAGACAATCCTATCCTCCTACCACAAAACATTAGCATATGTGAGAGATGCAATTATATAGCTAAATTGGAGGCTAAGCTCTCTCCACCCAAGACTGGAACAGGCAGTCATGAGGAGACGGTTAACACTTGCACCACACCTCCAGCCTCACATAGACATACTAAACCAGCACTGGTGAAAAATACACATAAATACACAAAATCATACTCGGAGGCTCTAAATAAAAACCTGCAAAAGCATCACAGACCTTCAAAGTAGACACCCAAAACACCTGCACCTCCTGTCACAAACTAGACAACACATAAAACACAAAATCAGTGTGCCGTACAACCAAAGCCATTAAGGCGAAATAACATACCTAACACACTAGTAATAGGCAACTATATAGTCAGGCACACTGATGTCCCACTCACTAGGCTGGACAAGGAGAAGGTTAGTGTTAGCTGCCTGTCAGGAGCCAGAATCTGCCACATAACACAAGCACTCAGGTCACTCCAGAACAAGTGCAAATATGACTCTGTCATTGTTCATGTTGGTGTGAATGATCTGAGACGTAGCTCCCTGGACTACATGAAAAGAGACACGGAAGACCTCTCTGATCATGCAGCCCTGGTGGGTATGACCCTGATCCTGAGTAGCATCGTGCCCTCACCAAGAATGATACCGCAGTATAAAGAAAAAATGATCAATTTCAACAATTGGCTAAACTTCTGGTGTCATTCAAAGGGGGTCCAGTGTCTGTCAGCCTGGGATGACATGCTCAACAGGCCTCGTTGCTTTGCAAGAGACAGCTTACACCTGTCACCCCTAGGCTTTTGAATACTGGCCAAGGCTCTTGCTGCCCCCATAGTGCCTTTTTTAGGCAAGGCTTAAAAGTCAAACCCACCTCCGTAAACAGCACAAATAAAAAAGTGAGGGTTATGCTACTCAACTCCAGGAGTTTAAATCTCAAAATGCATGCACTCGAAGCACTCCTCAGTTTGGAGAACATTGACATCTGTGCAGTAACTGAAACCTGGTTCAAGGCTCCACAGAGCACCCCAGCACTACTGGGCTAGAACTCATTCCGCACATTTCGGCCACAGAACATGGACTAAAACACAAAAGTAAGGGATGTATCCATATTCATCAAGGATACCTACACCTCCAGGTAAGTGGTGCAGCATGATACCTCTGAGATCATCCATGTGCAACTATCATCAGGCAAAGCTGCAATGCAAATTGTGGCCTGCTACAGATCAGCCTCCATGACCCAGGACCACCACTCCGCCTTTCTGCAGACACTGGAAAACATAAAGGTCCTACCGAACACCCTGATATTGTGCAATTTCAATTACCCTACCATTAACTGGGAAAACTACTCAAGTACAAACTCCCATGTCCTGCGCTTCCTGGAATTTATCAACTCCAATGCCTTGGATCAGCTGGTAAACTCCCCTACCAGAGGTGAAAACATATTGGACCTGGTCATCACCAACATGGGCGACAGGTGTTCCACACCAGAGGTCAACCTGTCACTGGTTAGATCAGACCATAAACTAATCACTTTGGATGTCCACACCACACCACCACCTCCAACCAAGGAAACCACATTGAAACACTTTTCTATAGCAAACCTCACCTTACTTAAGACAGAGGTGGTAAGTTTCACAGCCCCCACGTTAAAGGATAACAGTGTCCAAGATGCAGGAACCTTTTCAAATGCACTCTATGAGCACCTACAAGGATGCATGGATCATGCCATCCCTAGCAAAACCAAGACTCACTCCCCTAAGAGAAGAAAACCAGTCTGGTGGACCCCTGCCATAAACAGGCTATACAATAGAAGGAGGAAACTAGTTCAGAAAAAAAGCAAATCCCAAGAAGGAGACATCCCTGATCAGTATCAGTAAGAAACTAAGGTCCCTCATAAAATCCTCCAAGGCTAACTTTGAAAGAAAAATAGCCAAGGATTCAAAAGATAACTGCAAAGCCTTCTTTAGCTATGTCAAGAATCTAAGTGGCAACTCACAGATATGCTCTGAGGTAGTGCAAAATAGCACAAAATATACTGAACCCACTGATATTGCCAACATCTTGGCAGATAGATTCAGTGCAAACTTCACCCCGCTCTCACCTCCAAAAGGGCCCACAACAATACTGGAAAAGTGCAGTGTCCCAGAAATCACAGATGCACAGATGAAAACATCCCTTTCAAAAGTCAAATGTACAGTGTCAATGGGGCCAGTTGGTGTCCCAGGCTGTGTCTTGCATGAACTACAGAACGAACTAACCCCCCACCTAAACACATTGTTCAACCTCAGCCTCTCCACAGGCTACATGCACATAGAATGGTGCACCGCAACTGTTATTCTGTTCCACAAAGGAGGGGCCACAACTGACCCTGGTAACTATCGCCCCATAAGCCTGAACAGCCTCGTCTGCAAGGCTATGGAATGCATCATTATGGAGCTCATTAACAAAGACATTGGGAACCTCCAAATACTTGACCCGACCCAGTTCGGCTTTGTTAAGGGTAGATCATGCCTACTAAACCTGGTTGACTTTTTTGAGAAAGTCACCAAGGCCATAGATGAGGGCAAGGTAGTCCACACAGCCTACCTTAACCTCTCCAAGGCTTTTGACACCATTCCCCACTCGGAAATTATAGAAAGACTCACCAGCCTGAACATAAACCCCTACGTCATGAGATGGGTTGCAAACTGGCTTACAGACAGAACTCACACGGTAAGAATAGCGGGCTCCAGGTCCAACTCTAAACCAGTCACAAGTAGTGTCCCACAAGGCTCGGTCCTGGGTCCTCTACTGTTTGGCATATACTTCTCAGAAGTACAGGCGAACACAGGAGTACTATGGCTAACCAAGTTCGCCGATGACAGCAAACTGGGAGCCATAATTGACTCTCCGGCTGACATGGACATTCTCCAAAAGGGTCTTACTGAGACAGACACCTGGTGTCAAAGTCATGGTCTCAAGCTAAATGCCAAAAAATGCATAGTCATTCCATTTGGGAAAAACAAAACACCCATGAATTACCATATAGGTGACAGCCCCCTTAATACAGAAGAGGTAATAAGAGATCTGGGGACCCAGGTAGATAGTAATCTCTCCTTTGACAATCATATTGCCAAAGTAGTTAGGAAATCCTTCTATGTATCCCATCTAAAAATAAAGAGGTTATAGTGCCCCTCTACCCGTCACTCATCAGACCCCTCATAGAGTACAATGACCCGTTTGGGATGTACCTCACAAGACACTTCCAACAGCTGGAAAGACCACAAAAGTACCTCACCAAGAGGATTACTGGTCTCAAACATATGTCCTATGCAGCCCGACTGGAAAAACTCCAGCTGTACTCAGTGGCATATCGCTTACTCAGAGGTGACCTCTGCCTGACTTACAAAGCCATGTCCAACTCAGAACTGATGGACATGCTCCACCTAAAGAAATCCAAGTCACTGCAAGCCACTCGCTTTAGTGAGCTAAACCTCACCACAACAATAAATAGAACATGCTGGAGGGATAGATTCCTGTCACAGAGACTCCCCATGCTTTGGAACAAAATCCCTAACTACATTAGGCAGAGCCCCTCATTAACACTCTTCAAGAGAAACCTTGACGAGTGGATGAGTAACAAAAAATACACCCCTGGGATCACTTCATTGGCTCTTCTTGACAGAGGCTCAGTTAATTAATCAATGGGGCAGTGAAAGCTGACACACTCTGGCTAGGCTTATAAATGCCCTTGGGCAGATAGCCTCCTACCTACCTATGAACCTATGAACAGACGGTCAGGCTAGGAGGCAAGCATGCAGGTCTGGTAGCCTGGGATAGACCCTTACAGACTGCATGCTTGCAGCTAGGACTGGTGAGGTGGTTACTTCGGGGAGTAAGCTACGCTATAGCAGTGAGACTGAAGGTGAGCCACAGCTGCTTGTGGTTACTGATGGACAGAGTGACTGCAAAGGTAGAGGTGAGTAGTAGTACCCAGGCTGACAGTGAGGCACCACTGTCAGTGGATGCCAGACTTCCTGTGGAAGGGGAGCTGGGAAGGGTTACAAGGAGAGAGTTGAGACAAGCTCAGCTCTCAGACCCTACATTGCAAGGCCTGAGGCAGGTAGCTAGGGAGGCACCTGATTCTCAAGGAAAGGGGGAATCTGTATACTGGGACAAAGGGTTACTAAACAGAGAGTAGACCCCTGCTGCAGGGCTAGAAGGTGAGAGAGTACAGCAGTTGGTAGTGCCTAGAGCCTACCATCTGGCGCTTCTAGCCATCACCCATGTTATTCCCTTTGCAGGTCATATGGGCATAAAACATACAAAGGGGTTCATTATGCAGAACTTCTATTGGCCTGGAATTTCCAGAGATGTAACAGGGTACTGCAGAACCTGTAAGCAGTGCCAAAAGGTAGGCAAGGAAGGAGGCAAGGTGAGAGCTCCTTTGATGCCTTTGCCTGTGACTGAGGAGCTATTTCAGAGGGTAGCTATGGATATTGCGGGTCCACTGAGTACCCCAAGTTCCACAGGGAAAAAGTATATCCTAGAGTTAATGGATTATGCTACACGATACCCTGAGGTAGTGGCTTTGTCCTCCATGGAGGCAAAGAAGGTGGCGAATGCTTTGTTAGAGATTTTCAGGAGGGTAGGTTTCCCAAAAGAAATACTGTCTGTCAGAGGTGCCAATTCCATGTCAGACTTGCTGTGAAGTCCTGTGGGGTGAAGCACATGAAAACCACCCCCTACCATCCCCAGACTAATGGTCTTGTTGAGAGGTTAAACTCTACAATCAAGTCCATGCTATGGGCATTTGCAGATCAGTTTAAGAGGAAGTGGGACAAACATTTGCCCCATTTGTTATTTGCTTTCAGACAGGTTCCCAGGAATCCACAGGTTTTTCACCCTTTGAGTTGCTGTATGGGCATAGGGTGTGGGGACCTTTCGAGATGAGTTGGAAGGTGAGTGTGAAACTCACAAGGAGTCTGTTGTGGCATATGTCCTAAACCTCATGACAATGCTCAGGGAAATCATGGACTTGGCCCAGGAGAACCTGGCAGAAGCCCAACAACAGGATAAAGGTGTGGTATGACAGGAATGCTCGAGCTATAGAGTATGCTGTGGGCAGCAGATAATGGTTCTCATTCCTCTCAGACACAACAAGCTGCAAGCAGCTTGGGAGGGTCCTTACAAGGTGGTAAGAAAGGTAAGTGATGTTAATTACATGGTGGAAGTGCTAGGCAGATGGCAGGGGCACAAATTGTACCATGTTAACATGATGAAACCATACCATGATAGTGAGGCCCTTGTACTGAGCATTTGCAGTGGAGTGCAGGAGAAGTCTGATGGAGATCTGGAGACTGATCTCCTCAGCGAGGCTCGGGCTGACACCTCAGTTGAAAGGGTAGCATGTCCCAGCAGCTATCTCCTGCACAGGTTCGAGAAATCCGAGCAGTGTTGCAGGAATTTGGGGACATGTTCACTGGGAAACCAGGATGCACCCACCTGGTGCAGCACCAAGTGGATACGGGACCCCAAATGCCTATTAGGCAGGCCCCTTATAGGGTGCTGAGAGAGTCAGACAGACTCTGAGGGAAGAGGTACAGGAGATGTTGGAACTAGGGGTGATTCAAGAGTCCAACAGCCCCTGGGCTTCCCCAGTGGTGCTGGTGTCAAAGAAGGATGGCAGCACCAGGTTCTGTGTGGATTACAGGAAATTAAATTGTCACACAGAGTCGGATGCTTACCCCATGCCTAGGACAGAGGAGGCTCTAGAGCAGCTGGGTGGGACTAAGTATCTTACAACCATTGATCTTACCAAGGGTTACTGGCAGGTGCCCTTGACTCCCAGTCCTAGAGAAAAGTCAACCTTTGTGACTCCTTTTGGCTTGTATGAGTTCACAAAAATGCCCTTTGGGATGAAGAATGCCCCAGCGACTTTTGAGAGGCTGGTAGATAATATCCTAGCAGGAGCAGGAGGGTTTGTTCTTGCTTACCTAGATGATATTGCCATCTACAGCCATTCCTGGCCAGAGCACCTTCAGCATGTCAGGGAGGTGCTGGGCAGACTACAGAGGGCAGGGTTGATCATTAAGCCGAGCAAATGTCAGGTGGGTATGGCAGAGGTCTCCTACCTAGGACATAGATTGGGGAGTGGTAAGATAAGGCCAGAACCTGCCAAAGTGGAAGCTATTCCGGCATGGCCTGCACCTGTTACTAAAAAGCAGGTGAGGGCATGTTTAGGGACAGCATGGTACTAAAGAAAGTTCGACCCAGTTATAGTACCATAGCTGATCCCCTCATAGACCTGACAAGGAAGAACAGGCCAGATAAGGTAGTGTGGACCACAGCATATTTTTATTTATTTTTAATTTTATTTTATTTTACATTTGTTGACCGGGCTAGTCTAACTGGATATATTTCCATTTTCAGTAGAAGCCCGTGGAGAAAATCTCCAACATAGTACAAACAGTATTATGCAATTATATAACAAAAACAAGTACAAAAAAAAAAAAAAAAAAAATAAGAGGTATATACAATCAAAAGAAGGCATAATCAAAGTAAAAATACAAGTAGGTCAATAATATAACAGTTGTGAGATTGTTTGATAAGCGAGATACACTATAGTTCATTGTTGGTTAACATAAACACTTGTGGTTATAAGTTTTCGGAGACCAGATATTAGCATACAGAGGGGTATATAGAGTAAGATGTAGAACCATAGGCAGTAAAAAGAAAAAAAGGAAAGGTGGTTAATTAATTAATTAACCAGGGTTAGTACAGGGACATAACCAGTGTGATTTTAGGTGGATTTTGAGTTTTTGCTTAAAGAGTGACAGTGATGGAAGTAGAGTTAGATTAGTAGGTAGAAGGTTCCAGTGTTTCCCAACAGTATTGGAGAAAATGCTGTCGCCTGACAAGTTATTGGACTTACTTATACTAGCAAGTAATTTACCTGAAGAGCGTAGAGAAATCAGATTGTTATAAGGGGTAATGAGGTTAGCGAGAATTGGAGTATTACTAGGTTGGTAAAAGATTTTGTGAGCAATGGTGAGTTGGGAAAAAGTTAGCATGTTAGGGAGTTCAAGCCAGTCAAGCTGCTTAAGATTCAGACAGTGGTGTGTTTGAAATGCATTGCCAGTGGCAAACCTGGCAATATTGTTATAGGAGTTTGATAGTTTGAGAAGATTATTTTTTTTTAGATTAGTATAAATAGGAGAAGCATAGAGAAGAGTTGAGATTAAGTGAGAGTGGGCAATGGTGGTTCTAGCTAGAGGAGTTAGGAAGGGTTTGATTCTGTATAAGGAGCCAATTTTTCTGTTCACTGCTTGAATGGTGTTATTTATATGCATACCAAAGTTAAGGTTGTTATCAATTGTGATTCCTAATAGTTTGGTAGTGTGTTCAGGAGAGATAAGGGTACCGTTGTTAGATATAATAGAGAAATAAATAGGAGAGGACCTACTGGTGGGTGCAAAGAGTAGAAGCTTGTTTTTTTTGGCGTTCAAAAGAAGGCAGCGTTTTAGGAACCAGTCTTCTACTAAGTTAAATACTTTTTGAGTTAGATAGAGTAGTTCAGATGTGGAGTTAGCAGAACATATAAGTGTGGAATCATCGGCATATTGAATGCAGGTAGCTTCAGGGACTGCTATGTGAAGGTTGCTGATGAATAAAGAAAAGAGAAGAGGTCCTAAAATGGAGCCCTGGGGGACTCCAAGGGTGACTGGTAGGAGGGATGATAGTTTATTTTCCCAGAGAACTGCCTGTTGCCTATTGTTAAGGTAAGACTTGAACCATTGTTTAACTGGGGGATCTGGAGCAAGAAGTTCAAGAGTATTTATAAGTAGGGGATGATTAACCATATCAAAAGCCTTTGAAAGGTCAATGAAGAGAGCAGAAGAGAGGATGTTGTTATTACGGTTCTTATTAATGGTGTCAGTGAAAGATAGTAGAGCAGTGGTAGTGCTATGAAATGGCCTAAAGCCATGCTGGCATGTAGCCAGAATATTGTGTTTAGTTAGGTGGTTGAGTAACTGATGGTGAATGCATTTTTCCATGACTTTAGCTAAGGGTGATAGGAGAGCTGTTGGTCTGTAATTAGAGTAGTTGTTGGATTTACTACCTTTATGTAGGGGGATGAAGTGGGAGATTTTCCAGATGTTTGGAATGATGCCTTCATTAATGGTTCTATTGAGTAGGATGGATATGGGAAAGTCAATAACTTTCGCTGCTATTTGCAAATACTCAGAAGGTAACTGGTCAGCTGAAGGAGTACAAGGCTTAAGCTTTAGTAGGATTTTGTAGATGAAAGTTGTTGAAATAGGATGAAATCTAAAAGTTGGTAGAGATCCAGCTGTAGAAGAAGGGAGCCTCATGTTATCAGTGGAAAGCTGACTAGCTAGGGACTGTATGGTCTCTTTGAAATAGGTGTTGAAGTTGTTGGCTATTTGAAGTGGAGTGTTATGATCAGCATCATGAAGGGATGGTGTGCTAGACTGACCAGGTTTGAGGAGTCTATTGATGTTAGTCCAAAATTTCTGAGGCTTCTTGTAGTGTGTTTGTTGTAGCTTACTATAGTAGTTCTTTTTGTCAGAGAGTATAGCATTTTTAGTTATGTTTCTCAGCTATCTAAAGGTTTGTCTTTCAGGGGAGGTTCTGTTAGTTCTCCAATTGTCCCAAGCTTTATTTCTAAGTAATATTTTTTGTCTAGTCTCTTTTGTTAGCCAGGGGGCTGGTTTGGATTTTATTCTAATAGATCATTTGGGTGCATGCTCATCTAGGATTGCAAGAAATTTAGAGTTAAAATATTTGACAGCTTCATCTAGTGGGAGTATTTTTACAGGTTTCCAGTCACAAGCTTTGAGTTCATTTTGGAAGGGTACAGGGTTAAAGTGTTTCTTTGTTCATGTTATCCTATAGGTTGGAGTGATAGTGATATCATTCTTTTGTCTTATTATATAAGTTAGCATATGATCACTTAGATCATCTGGTAAGGTACCTACATTATAAGTATGCGGGTCTTTATTTATAAGTATCCAGTCTAAGGTGCTCTCTTTTTTGGTTGGTTTGTTGATTCTGGTCGTTAAGTTGATAGTTTGAATAAAACCATGGAGATTAATATGTGTGGAAGGGTTAGTGGTATTAATGGTTTTCCAGTCAGTGTTAAAGTCACCTAGTATTATTGTTTCTTGAGGCTAAGTTGAGGACACCCAGCTAGGAATATCTTCTATTATAGTGTTGTTATTACCAGGGGGTAGGTAGATACAGATCACATAGAGGGATTTGTTTGGGTTGATTTGCAGTTTGGAGATTAGGACTTCAGCCTTATTGTGCAAGGGTGGGTTTTCAGTTATAGAGGAGATCTGTAGTCCATTTTTGTAGAGGAGTGTGACTCCCCCACCCTTAAGTTTTAAGCGGTCTTGTCTCAATATGTTATAGCCAGGAGGGATAATTTCATTATCCTTAGTTCCTGGTTTTAACCATGCTTCTGTAAGGCAGAAAATGTCAAAGGAGTGAACATCAAGGAGAGCATGAATGTGGGCAATTTTGTTATTGATACTGCGGGTATTGAGATGTGCTATAAGTAGAGAGTTGGAGAGTTTGCTTAAGGTAGGCGGGTTTAGGTAAGATGTGCAGTGGATATTTATTGTAGATGCTATAGTAGAGCCTGGATTAGGGTGTATGTCACCATCCCTTAAGATAGGGCTTAGTGGTTTAGATATGGGGTTGTGTGAATAGTTAATTAGGGGTTTCCATTTCTTTGTAATCAGGTTGTTATGCTTTATGTGTGTGCATCGATGGTATTGAGGTGACATATAACAGGGCGTGGAAATGATATTAATGTGTTTATGGGAGTGGAAGATATCAACAGTGGTTGTTTGTCTTGGAGGGAGGTTGTAGAGGAACAGATTGGATTTTTCAAAATGGGTTAGGAGATAGGCTGAGGTCAGGACAGGTAAGAATATAGTTAGGAGTGTTAAGTTGGTTATGAAGACTTTTATTGTAGTTTCCATGTTGTTAAACTGCAACTATACAAAAACTGAGGAGGTTTGGTGGGATAAAGTAATGAAGGAGAGGTAGGAGTGGGAGAGACTTATGTAGAGAAAGGAGTGATGCTATTTGGGAAAACAGCTCTAGAAGTAGAGAGTACTAGTGAAAGAATTAGAGGAGGAGGGTGTGGCTAGGTGGAGTAAACTGATTGGGTGGATAATAGGCAGGATGAGTGAGGGGTGTGGTTTAGGAAGTATAAGATTAGGACTACTAGGGTGGGTGGGATTTGGGGGTAGGGTAGGGAGAGGAGTCTGTGAGGCTTAACGGAGGGGCAGACACAATCGAAGGAGAAACTGGAGAGGAGACTATCAGAAATGCAGAAAACTATGGGTAAGTGAGGTAGTGCCTGAATAGGGAAGGTTTAGAATGCTACAGGATTCTGATCGAATAAGAAATGGGGGAGGGTAAAATTCTGTTAAGCAGTAGGTGAATGAGAGGAGAAGCAGAATCAAGAACTAAGAAGGTATAGTACAGTTGCAGGGGTAAAATCGGGAGTGAGGCAGTGAGTGCTGGATAGGATGAGAATGAAGGAAGATAAGAAGAGATATACTGAAATTGCAGAGGTTAGACAGAGAGGGAGGGTAAGAAGCAGTGAATAAGGGAGTAGGATAAGGGTACCACCTAGTGGACAACACTAGTACTGAGGAAGGCGTTTGGGAGAGCTAGCTAGTCATGAGCTATGGAAGATCTAATGCTAAGAGAGTAGGTTATTGTAAGTGAGGAGGTGGATTGTCTGTTGGGTAGCTGGAAAGGGGGGGGGGTAAGGCTGCTGGTTACTCAAACCCAAGTGAACTTTAGAGCCCTGGTAAAAATAGATATTAGAGGCCTACTGAACAATTAGGTATAAGTCCATAACCTACTTTCTTCCTTCCTTGATAGAAGGTACAAAGAAAAACAGTCAAGCAGATTCAGCCAATGGAGTTTGGTCGGGTTCTTAAGTCACCAGATAGGTTGAGGCTAGAGCAGGTTCAGAACAGTGTAGAGCTAGGTACTTTGGGGAGGAAGGGAGACAAATGAAGAGATAGAACAGAGGTTAGCACAGGTAGCAGGGCTGTAAAGCTAGTAATATTGAGAAAAAACTTTTACAATCAGTCACAAATGCAAATAAATATATATTCAATTCTTATAGGCATTATAGACAGTATTAAAATAATGAATATAAATGCAATTAATGTAGGCAATTAAGACATGATTTTAACAAATCAATAGAGATAACATGCAAGCTAGGAACAAATTATTAAAATAGAGTAAGTGATGTCTTCATTAAAAACAGCACATAAATTGAGTAAAATTTAATGCAGTAACCAAAAGTGCAGGTGCAATAATAGGTCTTAACATTTATAATTGAGAGTTAGCTTGCTAGGGACTAAATAAAAATTCCCAGAAATAGGTAGGGCGAGAGTTGGGGGGACCCTGATTATCACCTTAATGAGAAGGCACGTAGGGACTCGCTATCGTTTAAAGAACAATTCATCGGGTCTACGGGTAAAGGAGAGGTATGGGCATTATACACAATCAAGCTAGACTACAATGGTGGTACAATGCTAGCAGTGGTTCAAGCTGTTTTCAGGTAATTAACAACAAAATAATTTAATAAAATGTCCTCAGTATACTCAGGCTAGCAGCACATATAAAGCACGTTATCATCTGGCCATGCAAGGCTGTGTGCAGGTAGTAGGGGTTTCCTTATGCAGTTAGGATATCTATACGAGGGTGGCGGAGCATGGAAAAGCCGATTCGGCTGAATTAGCTCTGAAATGCATACATTAGACAATGTAGTAGGAGTTAATTAAGCATTTCTGTAGTGGATGTTTACAAAGCAGTCGGGAAGTTCCACAAGAGTGGCGTAGTTAGAAATAGCCGATTCGGCTAATATAGCGCTAAAAGCACTCAATTTGGGCACTGTCGTGGGAGTTTCTTAAGCACTAAGGTTGGCTCTACAAGTGTGGTATATTCATAAAATATTAGGTTCGGCTAAAATAGCACTAAAACAGAATGTGGACAATGCTCCAACAAACAAGTAGTGGAATTGCAGGAGCATGGTCCGTATTCAATGGACTAGGTAGTACAGAGAATAACTCAGATTACATAGACGAGCTCCACGTGGGTGGTGCAGTATTAAATTGGCGTGATGACTAGGAACCTACTACAGACTTGAAGTAGGATAGGCGACCATCATATATCTTGGACACTATTGGAAAAACATTTCCTTGCTCTTAACAGAAAGAGTCACAGTCAATTATCACTAGGCATTCTGATTGTCGCCTCCTCAGTTAAACTGCCCAAACAAGCACACTAGGTGAACGGACAATACAGTACTATCCTGCTTAAGACTGAGGCAAGTAGTCTCAGGTATTATAATCAGGTAAGAGGATTCGGGGCTAGGAGATAACTTATACTATAGACATAACAGGGTTAGAACATGATCAGCAAACTGCAGCTGAAATAGCGGTAATGTAAGATAAAGTAACTGTGTCAGTAGCTGAGCATGTAGAAGGCAAGTTGGCCACAATGTAATATATTCACTTTCTCAGATATTAAAACAGGAACAGCAAGGCAGATTATTAAATAACATTTGCAGAGCGAGAGAGCAATCCATCTGGTAACAAACAAAAACGCTATATAATAGTGTACATTTCACTAACACATTCCAACCACACTAAATGCTGCCACAGTTAAGTAAGCATGTAGTTCCTCACAAAGAACATCCAAAGTAATCCAGATAGAGAAACCCCTGACTCTACTTACCAGAGGAAAAGATGCTGGGCGAGAGCAGACAGCAGCCAGGGACTTACAAACGTGAAAGGAATAAAAGAATGGCGTGTTCAGGACAGGGGGTATTAGTAACTTCCCAGAGGGCTAGAGGCAGCACGGGAAGGGAGAGGGTGTGCAACAGAAGAAGATAAACCACTGGGTGCTCTTGAGCAGACATTCCAGAACCTTAAAGAAGCTTTGGGAGGACCCCCTGTGTTAGCCAGTCCAGATTACAGCAAAGAATTTGTTCTGCAAGTGGATGCTTCAAACCATGGGGTGGGAACTGTACTTAGCCAGATTTCTTCAGAGGGGGAAGAGCACCCAGTGGTTTATCTCAGTCATAGGCTCCAACCCAGGGAGGAGTGCTATGTAGCTGTAGAAAAGGAATGTCTAGCCATAGTGTGGGCACTACAGAAACTTCAGCTTTATCTGTACAGAAGAAAATTCACTGTAATGACAGATCACAACCCTTTAACATGGTTAAACAGAACCAGTCAGCAAAATGCCAAGTTGCTAAGATGGAGCCTGGGGTTGCAAGCATATGATATGTCAGTGCAGCACTGCAGTGAGAGTAGCAATGCCAATGCAGATGGGCTCTCAAGACAGGGAATTGGGTGAGGTACACTCACATAAACCTAGCCCTCTCAAGTGGCGTTTATCAAGGGTCACTTGAAAAACTAGCTTGAGTTCTCTGGGGGGGGATTTGAATACTGGTAGAGAAGGGGTGAAGGCTGCCAGCCTAGTCAAACAGAATTTGGTACATAATTCTATTATTTGTAAATACTGTGAACGCTGAACTTAAAAAAAATGTGGCAAAATTGCCATCTGTTGTAAAGAAAGCTAAGTCAAGCAATTCATGTTGGTCTTTTGAAATTAAAATTATTTCATCACTGTCTTTGATGTTTTACAGGTTGATTCCAGTCCAGCTGGATTGGGGCTTCTGGCCTGTTGTTTTAAGGCTAAAGTTAATGATCAGAATTTACATGTGGAATATCCTTTACTGCTCTAAGTGTAAACGAATGTAAATGCAGTTAATGTGTAGCCTGAGAACTCCATGAAGTGTGAAAAAGATGATGTAATGTTTATCAGAACTGGAGTTTCAATTTAAACAGTGAGAACCAGAGACTGTTAAGCATTTTTGTCTTGATATCCATCTCATCAGCACTCTTCCTATTGTCTTAAGTAAGTTATTTAAGAAGTATCTTTTCTTGTAGTAATAGCTAGGAAATTAGAAGAAAGTTAGACTAAGTGTTTTTCTGTTATGTCAGAACTGTACTACGGAATTATTTTAAGTTTCTGTGTGATTTCTGAACTCTTGAGTAGCACTGTGGTGTAGTGGTATTGCCTTATGTTTTTAGTATTTATTATTAAATATTTTAAAAACCTTTTACCTGTGGCTGGTTTATGTAGAGATAATTAAGCTCTAGAGTACATTGCATATTTATAGAGTTTATTGTACAAGGCCACTCTAATAAGCCTTAGACTGTTTAGTCACAGTTACCAATTGGATAATAATATTGCACAGTAATAATTGGACACCTATTTAAGGACCTTTGGGTAGCTGATAATTATTAGCGGGTGGTGGCAGTAATTTCTACCATATAGTCTGAGTAAAGGGGCACAGCTTGAGAATCTGTGTCTGTCTTTCCCAGAACTGTCTATGAAGTTGTACAAATAGTTATCTCAAAGTGTGTGTATGTGTCAGCTACTTGGGCAGGGACACGAAGCACTGGTTGGACAGAGAGGGTACTGGAGGTAAGTTTGCCAACTAGGCTGAGATCTGGACCCTATAGCTGTGCCACTGGGGAGCCTTACTGGGGACCTGGAGAGCAAGGGACCAACCACTCCCAGACTGACTGTGATCTCTTTGTGCACTTAAGGGAAATTGTACTTTACTGTGTGTATTTGTTATCCTTCCCTCTCTTATGAGATATCCTCCCTGGTGTTAGTGGTGAGGATTGAGGCTCTTTGATTGTTGGGCCATGGAGCAGGTATCACAAAAAGTAAGACCTCTTCTTGTAATACTTCACTTGTATAATAGCAATGCCCCATGGCATACTTGTAATGCGTATATTTTTGACCATGGTGATGGTACTGTACTTTTGTCATTCAGTTGTGCCCATGTACCTTCTGAACTACCTACAAGCTACAATACAGCATTGCCATAATAAGTCATGGCTAATACTTCTCCTTCCACCTGACAGATGGCAACGAGTCCTGGTGAAGCCCTCAGCTTTCATGGCTTTTTTTAAAGCTTTCTGCGAAAACATTTCTTTTCTTATCCAGCCACAATAGGATGTCTGGCACACTGATATGTTGAACAGGAGTTAACTTTCAGAATCCTAGTGCAATTAAGTTCTCCAGAGCTTTCCATTTACCTTTTACACCTAAGTGCAGTACTATGTTTCCCATTAGTCCCAGAATAATTCAGCATTTATTTCCCACAAGAAGTTGCTTTTGTACGTTTTGATACTTGTATTGATCAGACATGTTCAATCATCTCTACAGTGAATACCAAAAGGAATACATGTCAGCACTGAGGTAGTTCAACTGCTGAAGAAATGTATACCATGAGGAACAAGCTAAAACAATGCAATGCCAGTGTCATGACACTGGATGCTGGCTATTGTATGGTATATACTATTCTAGGTATCCTTTGTGAACCTATTGCTGTCTGTTGCATGGTATGTACTAGAGTAGGTGTCCTTTGTGAACCTACTGCTGTCTTTTACATGGTATATACTACAGTAGGTATCCCTTGTGAACCTACTGCTGTCAGTTTCATGGTATATAATATAACATATATGCCTTTGTGAATCTACCACTGTCTGTTGCACGGTATATAGTATGAGGTATTCCATGTGAACCCACTGCTGTTTGTTGAATGGTATACACTATAGCAGATATTCCTTGTGAACCTACTGCTGTCTGTTGCATGGTATATACTATAGCCGATACGCCTTTGTGAATATACTGTGGTTTATCGCATGGTATATACAGTACTATAGTAGATATCCCCTATGGACCTATTGCTGTTTGAACTTACTGCTGTCTGTTGCATGGTATATAATATATCAGGTATCCCTTCTGAACCTACTGCTGTCTGTTGCATGATATATACTACAACTGGTATCCCTTGTGAACCTACTGTTGTCTGTTGTATGGTAGACACCATAGCAGATATCCCTTGTGAACATACTGCTGTCTTTTGTATGGTTTATACTGCAGCAGGTTTCCCTTGTGAAACTACTGCTGCCTGTTGTATGGTATGTACTGTAGCAGGTATTTATTGTGGACCTGCTTCTGTCTGTGGAATGTTATAGAGTATAGCAAGAATCACTTGGAACCTACTACTGTCTGTTGCATGGCATATACTACAACAGATATCCCTTAGGAACCTACTGCTGTCTGTTGCATGGTATATACTATAGCAGATATCCCTTTGTGAACCTACTGCTGTCTGTTGCATAGTATATGCTATCATGGGTATCCATTGTGAACCTGCTAGTACTTGTTCTATGATATATAAAATAGTAGGTACCCCTTGTGAAACTATTGCTTTCTACTGCATGGTATATACTGAAGCAGGTATGGTGAGCTGGACTTGTTTGGTTTTATCTCTCTCTCTCACACTCTCTCACTCTCTCTCTCTCTCTATATATATATATATATATATATGTTTGTGTCTTTCGGCTTTTCCAGGGGTCGCCACAGTGGAACTCCGGTCCGCTAATGATTGGCAGAAGATTTTTACGTACTGGCTTGGCGGGCCTAACGCCCAACCTTCAACGAAGGAACGCCCATTCACGCATGTCGCTACACAGAAGACGCTCTAACTGAGAATCGAATGGGCAACGTCTAACTGTGAGGTGACATGCTACAGAGCACCACCGCAGTATATATATATAATATATATATATATATATATATATATATATATATATACATATATATATATATATATATATTTATAAATGTGTGAATGTGTTTGTGTGCGCATAATGAAGAAGTTTTTGTGCTTTTTCTTCTTTTTCTTTCTTTTCTGCAGTCTTTGCTTATCCTGATGAATAACCACAAACTGTATATTTTCAGGCAAAGCAAGGAACGTTTTAATCCTTCCCACTCACATCTGTCATCATCTTGTATTCTTGAAAGGCTTATTTTTTTTTCTTTAGACCCTTTCTAAAAGTACTGTTTTAAAATGTTTTGTTGTCTTAGTTTTTCGGAGTTCATTCATCTTTAAAAATATTGATTCACTTAAAGACTTTTTCCCCTTAAGGCTCTTTTAAAATTCATTCACTGTCATTATTTCCTATCACATTTCCAAATTCCTAAATTCCATTATTTCTCATTCTAAGAAAACAAAAAACTCAGAACTCATACTGTTTTTAACAGATTCACAAGCTGTGTAATGTTTATGACAGCAGTGTTTTATTTATTTAGTATAAGTTTTAATATACTATGCTGATTGTATTTAACAAAATGTAGTTTTGTTTTAAGCTTGGTTATTTTAAAACATGTTTTTGTTTCAAGTGCACTATGCAAATGGTGAGTAAGTGTTGCTTTGTTTCATTGCCTCATTTTTTAATTGCTTAATTGCCTTTTAACTAGATTGGTTAGCTGGTTCTTAAATAGTTGTGTGTAGGAATTGTTTTCAGGATCTGAGGAAGTCTCATGCCGAAAGCGCTTATCCTGTTCTTGTTTTTGTTGTATTAAAGTTCCGGTTTTATGTCTATGGTGTTATGCTCCTTTTTTGCTTTCTTCTAATTTGTGTACTGGAGCGTTCCTTGGTGGTGCTACTGGATTTTGGTACTGTTGACTTATTTCTCATTCTAGGCCGGGCTAGTTTCTGTGATCTTGTACTTCTTTCCTTTTTCCATATCCTTTTCATTCATGTGTAAAAAATGGTCACTATTACCAAATTACTTCATGTCTGTAACCTCCAACATTCCTCCATCATTAGGAAGGTCCAGGAGAAGGCTTTTGCTTTTTGTAGTTGGGATCCTCAATTTTTTTCTGCTCTTATTGCCAACATAACTTCTGTTATTCCTCCTTCAGTCCTTATCTTATTTATTTTGTTAATTGGCAAAGAAAAAGACTGGTTATTTCTAAGACATCATTGTTCATTTTTTGCTGAAACTCTTGCTTCAGTCTAAACAGGATGCATGTGTGTTTATGTATGCAGCATGGGATGAACCTGATTCTAATATGCAGGTGTTAGTTTGGTGACAGTCTTTATCATCAGTGAAATATGAAATTTATGATGGATATATACTGCCTTAGGACAGTTTTGTTATAAATCATTAAAACTGTGGAAGGTTAATCTATATGTTTGCAGATGTACAGCACACATACACACATACAAATATACATAGAGGTGTTTTGAATTTATCCAAAACACACAAATGTTGATGTTCACAACATCGACCAGAACATATCAACTTTGCAAATGTCAGTACACTACTATTTATGCTTTGATAAAGAATCTTGGTGCATGTAAAACATTAGATAAAAAAATAAATAAATAAAACATCATCATTTGCAGGGGGCAAAATCCCTATACCTCAACCCCACCACCCCCTCTAATTGTATATATTAACTCCAATATCAGACATCAATCATCTGTGAGGTCGACAAAATGGGGATTCAACAATATACAGTTTCCTCATATATATCTATACAGATCAGTTTCCTCACATATATCTATACAGATATATATATATATATATATATATATATATATATATATATATATATATATATTAGAACAGGTCAGTTAAGGAGTCACACAGAAGTTAGAACAGGTCAGTTAAGGTTAATTATCTGTGAAGTGAGGGGTGGAGTTAGGAACTAAAACTTCTGTTTAAGGGGTAAAATAAAACATTTCAAATCTTAAGTGGAGAAGCCCACCCAGCCACTGCCATAGCTTGCTCTGAGTGGAAGGTTAGTTTGATTTTAGTTTCTTGTATTTTGTATTACTTTATTGCCTTTTTCCATTTTTATACTGCGATTTGTTTTCTTTACATTGTGTTTTACTTGTATTCTGCTTTTAATTCCATATTAAAACATGGAAAGAGACTACAGCTGTGTCTCTTGTGAGTCAGACAGATTTTTTCCAACCCTCCCATCCTGTTGCTGTTGCATTCTTAAATACAACTGTCTTTCTAGTTGTCTGCCCCTCATGTTAATTTGACCACATATCTCCTTCGCTTTCCCCTTTCACTGTCTGATGTGAGTAAGCACAAAATTATCATTTTCTGACATCACTCCCCTTCAACTATATAAATTTATTGGCCATCCCACTGTATTCCATAGAACCAGAATACAAATGTGCCCACCACCTTTCAGGCTATCTTGCCCTTTTAAAATTAGTGTACCTCCACTTAGCTAAAACGTAAGTTACCCCCTTTCATATCTTACTGCTTAGTGCACACTGCAGTGTTTAGGATATTAACCCATTTATTTCATCTTACCTTTAAACATCTATTTCAAGACCAAAAGTTAATGGAGAGCTCACTCTCTGCCTCTCAGTAGTCATAGTGGCATTAGTGCTTCTGTTTTCTCTTGGTGAGAGAAGGAGCACAGGGCCATTATTTCCTGGAAAGTGCTGATCTTCAGAAAGCCAATAACTGCTTTATAGGTGACAGCTTGGAATGTGTGCTTGTATTCTGTTCCTTGTGAGAGAAGGAGCAGAGTGCATTGATTCCTGATTGTTTCTAGTTGGATAGCAAGTGTCTGTGCTTAACGTTCCTGATGGGTCTGGTTGTTATTTAAGGCAGCTACTAGGAAAAGGCTACTACTAGCCTAAAGACCCTTGTATCGTCTGGGACAAGACTGTGCATCACTAAACAGGCTGTGGCCTGCTTCTTATTTTGGGATTGGTATTAATGTTTTGTTTCTGGTGAAAGAAGAAGCAAAGGAGCATTGTGTCCCAGCAGAGTGAAGCTGCGGTGAGACCAACAGTAGTAGTAGCCAGGCAATAGCCATTCATGTGACTCCCCTCTTTTCATCATTCTTGACTAGCCAATTCTTTGTTTTCAGTAACTACAGCTTGATTTGTTTCTAACTTCAGAATATCTGCCTAAATACTTCATCCTTAAATTTTCAGTGTCTATGCATTAATTCCCCTCAGGTGTCTGGCAGTGCTCTGTACAGACTCAGACACTTTAAGTGACATTTCTCCCGTAAAAGCATGATTGAAATGTTTCCAATACCTAGTTGCACACAGAACAACTAGCCTGCAGTAATAAGCACTGTCCCCATAGCTGCAAACCAGATACTACTGACATTGAATGATATTCCCACTACAGCTGTGTAAACAATTAAAAAGGACTATTGCCATGGATATGAACTTTCCCAATGTCTCTTTTACCAGCTTGGTGGATATGGGCATAATGAAGCAATGTAGAAATTGTCTCATGTTTACTGGCAACCAGTTAATTCTCAAACAAGCGGATATGGTATGTGAGAAATGTATTTACACAATGTCACTGGAGGCAAAGCTCTCACATAAAAGTACTCTTAATGTCAGTAAGATTATCAGTAGTAAACACGCTGCGCCCTTTACACACAATTCAAAGCAGACATAAGCTGAGGCAATTAAATGTAACCTTCTGTGACAATTCAACACTGTCAACCAGTAATCAAGCAGCCTCAATCCTCACAACTGGCAACAGTGGGGGGGGTTTATTGGGAGAGGACCATAACACATACACAGTTTCAGGTATTGCAGCTATCTTAAGTGTGCAGTTTTCCTTCAGAGCACAGAGACCAAAGTCAGTCTGAGGTTGGTTTCACTCTCTTTCTCAAGATCCCCCATAAATCCCCGAATGGCACAACTATAGAGTTGAGATCTCAGCTGAGTGACCATGCCAAGACCTCCAGCACCCTCTGTCCAGCAGTGCTTCATGTCCCTGCCCAAGTAGTTGACACACACACTCTTTGAGGTTTGATTTGCATACGCACACACCTGGAAATGGCTAGCATAGGTTTACTAGCTATGCTCCCTTCTGCCCAGACTGTAAGGAAATTTTCACTGCCATCAGTCACCCCTGCCAGCTACCTTAAGTCCCTTAACAAAGGATATCCAAACTTAGTGTGTAATATTAATATTAACACAAACGGTAGTTTGACCAAGAGCAAGGCTATTAGGAGTGGTCCACACAATGTCACCAAATAAATATGCAAGTAATCTCAGAACTTAAATATCTCTACACAGATCAGCCACAATGAAAGGTTTGAATATATTTAAAAATAAATAATAAAAGAACAAGACAATACTAAATATATATTCACAGTGACATAAGAGTTCAAAACCACAGGAAATATTTAAAATAACATTGCAGTACAATCTCAAACAAATAAAGAAGGACATCAAAACTAAGATTTACTATATTCCTGACTGAATCTAAGAGACTTATATTGTTCTCTAGAAACTTACTTCATTAGAGCAAGACAGGTGTTGTGAATGTTTTTTATTGTTGTTTTAGGTCCAAGACAGAATACAAAATGCTCTGTCTCACTAAGAGACTTCTCAAAATTATACCTGAAATATTCCTGCTGGGATAGCTTGCAGAATGACATCACTTCTTGACATGTGACTTCTAGTTCCCAGGCAAAATCCCCACTGCTGGAACAGGCAGTATTTAGCATCTGCCTGTAAACATACTCATACAAGAGCTTTTGCTCAGATCTTTAGCAGATGCTAGAAGTCATAAAACAATTGGATTCCTTTATGATTTCAAAGTAGGAATTAGTTCACCCCAAAAGCTTCATAGTACAGACTGTGTGCCATTAGCTGCACTGAAAACTTGAGAGATAGCCTCTTTATGGTGTGCTCTTTATGGTGTAGCCTAAAAAGTTATTTAATTTCAAATATTTTTGAAAGTTTACTGGACTGAGGTTAACCCCTCTGTATTCCAGTTTCCACTGTTAAAATATATACATTTAAACAGTTACACTAGTGCATGTACACTTCTGTTCTCTTCCAGTAAGGCACACTGTGGATACATTTTAAGCACAAGTACTTTACAGATACCTTTTCAACACAAACATCTGTATAGAGCAGTTTGATATACACATGACATATAGTTCTAATACATTTGTAACACAGTCATCTTACATAAATTAGTTTGATATTAACAAATGACATATAATTATTTACAAACTTCCAGCTAGCTGCTCTGGCAGTAGCTCATTTCTTCATACCTTCCTAAACCACAAAGACCTCCTAGACAAAGTACACACAACAAACACCCTCAGTAGCTCCAAATGCACTCTTTCAAAACAACACCCACATCATCACATAGAATTTCATCTCATGGAGCCTCTACCTCTAAGCCCATAAGACAAGCCATCACAAAGTGCAACCTTCTAGTCATTGGAGACTCTGTCGTGAGACACATTGATGTCCTTCTCACCAGGCTGAGCAAGGAAAAAGTCATGGTTTGTTGCTTATCAGGGGCTAGGATCTGCAACATTATGCATGCACTCAGGTCATTGGATCACAAGTACCAATATGACACATTCATAGTCCATGTGGGAGTAAATGACCTGAGACATACCTCCCTAGATTATATGAAGAGAGACATCATGGAGCTCTAGGAATATGTGTCTGAGGCTGGTATGAGACTAGCAGTATGCAGCATTTTACCTTCTCCAAGGATGATGCCACAATACGAACAAAGGATGATTAACTTTAATAACTGGCTTAGTTTCTGGCGTCATTCTAAGGGGGTGCAATATCAGCATGGAAAGAGATGGTCAGCAGACTATGCGGCTTTGCCAGGGATGGTCTGCACCTCTTCCCTCTAGGCTTTCGAATATTAGCTAAAACATTGTCTTCTCCCATAATGCCTTTTTTAGGTAATACCAAACTGAAAGTACTTCCAACATAGCAAACCAAAACCAAGAAAATCTAAAGGTACTACTGCTCAGTGCTAAGAGTCTAAACAAAAAACTCCACTTCCTAGAAGTTCTATTTAACCTAGAGAATGCTGACTTCTGTGCAGTAACTGACACATGATTTAAAGCAGTGGTGTACACACCAGCAGTGCAAGGTTATAATGCCTTCCACATATTTAGACCAGCTACTTCATAGGCAGGGACTAAAGGTGAAGGTGAATCTATTTACATTAACAATAAATATACTTCAAGGCTGGTCAAACAGGGCAATGCACTTGAGCTGCTCCATGTTCAAACCACCATAGGCAAAATCCAATACCACTTCCTTGCAAGCAATAGGCCCCCCTCTATGACCCAGGAAACCCATACTAAGTATCTCAACATATTAGAAACCCTAACCATCCAACACAATACCATATTCATGGGTGACTTTAATTACCCCACTATTAACTGGGAATCCTATATGACACCAAACGTACAGGCACAGATATTCCTGGATGTGTAAACACAAACTCCCTGGACCAGATAGTCAATATACCAACCAGGGACATAACCATACTGGATCTGGTCCTCACTAATATGGGAGAGTGCTGCACACTCCCTACTGTAATATCTTCCCTGGTAAGATCAGACCACAAAATGGTCTACTTTGAAGTAAAAATAAAGCCTGGACCCCCAGCTAAACTAGGAATATTCAGGAACTACTCTAAGGCTAACATACTGCTATTAAGTAATAACCTGGCAAAATGTCAAGCCCCCATAAACCCTGAGAACACTGCTGCCTATGCAGAACTGTTCATAGAAATTCTATACAAGCATGTTAATAGCTGAATAGAGACAGCTGTATCCATGAGGAAGAAGTATAGAACAAACTCAAAAAACAAGCCACCCTGGTGGAATCATAAAATCAATCAGCTGTATAACAAAAGGAAGAAAATCATGGCAAAAATTAGGAGGTACAACACCTGGCAGGATAAACGCACTCTCATCAAACTAAACAAACAATTCAGAGGACAAATAAAGTCTACCAAAACCCAATATGAGGTCATTTTGACCTCCCAGGCCAAGGAAAACCACAAAGCATTATTTAGCTATGTCCACAACTGCAAAGGTAATACTCAATTGTGTGCGCAGCTCATTTTAACTGGCTGATAAATTAATTCCCAGCTTTACCCATCTCTCCCCCCTCAATCTTCCCTCAGGAAATACCATCAAATATAACTCCCTCTACTATCACTAGGGAACAGGTCCTTAATGCTCTCTCTAAGACAAAGAACACAACATCAATGGGCCCAGACAATATCCCAGGATGCCTTCTAAATAGCATGAAACATGACCTATCAGGACTTCTGGAATTAATATTTTTAACTCCAAACAGGCTTCATGTCTCATAAATGGAGAACAGCAGGAGTCATCTCTCTGCATAAAGATGGGCCATCTATAGACCCTGGAAACTACAGACCCGGAAGTCCCACTAGTCTAATATGTAAAGCCATGGAAACAATTATCATGGAAATGATCAATAGAGAGATAGTATACCTCCAGACACTGGACCAAACCCAGTTTGGTTTCGTAAAGGGCAGATCATGCTTACTCAAACTCGTTGACTTCTTTGAGAAGGTAACCAAACCAATGAATGAGGGAAAAATGGTTCCCACTGCCTTCCTTGACCTGGCCAAGGCATTTGACACAATACCTCATTCAGGCATTGTTGACAAACTCAGGAGGTTAGGTATAAGCTCATATGTCACCTGGTGGATAGCCAACTGGCTCAGAGATAGGACCCAGGAAGTTAGAATTGGGGAGTCCACCTCTACAAAGAGGCCAATCACAAGTGGAGTCCCTCAGAGATCAGTTCTTGGACCGCTCCTTTTTGAAATTTACTTCTCTGAAGTCAAGGCCAATGTCAGTGGTCTCTGGCTGACTAAATTTGCAGAAGATTCCAAATTAGGAGCTGTCATTGAATCCTACACTGATGCAAATGTTCTCCAGGAGGAGCTGACACAGTAAAACAACTGGTGTCAGAGCCATGGACTAAAGCTAAATGCCAAGAAATGCGTAATAGTATATAATAGTATCCTTTGGGAAGTCATCTACCCCTGGTAACTATCATATTGACAACACGCCCCTTAGAGTTGACCCAGTAGTTCGGGGCTTAGGGACACACATAGATAGTAATCTAGACATTGACCATCACGTGTCTACAGTAGCGAGAAGATCAATCCATGTTGCACAACTTATTAACAAAGGTATGGCATCTAAGTCCATGGAAGTCATTGTTGCTCTGTATTTGGCATTCATCAGACTTATGATAGAGTACAATGCCCCCACTGGCATTTACCTAACCAGGCATATCCAACAATTGCAATGTCCACAGAAGTTCCTCACTAAAAGAATACAGGGTGTAAGTAACATGTCCTGTGCAGATAGTCTCAAGGCCCTATCCCTGTATTCTGTCTCCTACAGGCTTTTGAGGGGAGATCTATGCCTGGCATACAGGGCATTGTCAGACACCACTCTGATGGACCTCCTGCATATCCACAAAATAAACAGCACCAGAATTACCCATTATAAAGACTTAAACCTTGCCTGTGATATAAATAGGATCTGCTGGAGAGACAGCTATGTATCCCAGAGACTACTGCGTCTATGGAACAGGCTCCCCATCCTGGTGAAGCAGAGTTCCACCCTAACCCAATTCAAGTGCAACTTGTACAGCTGGATGGGGAACAGGAAATTCAGCCCTGGTTTGTCACCTGTGTCACTAATGGACACAGGCAACCTGTAAATGGCTCATCTCCCAGGCCCTTGCTGTTAAATATTTCATCTCACAAATCCCTGCTTACATTTGTTAAGGGTATCAAATATTGTCAGAGATTTGAGATTCATGGCTAGACTTAAAAGGCCATTAGCATCATTAGCCTAGTAAACACCTATGAACCTATATATATATATATATATATATATATATATATATATATATATATATATATATATATAGTAGACAGCATTAATACATAATCAAAATTTACATCAAAGAGATGACGAGAATGAAATGTGGAAAACAGCGAACATGTACAATGGTGAAACTATGAACAATGAAATGTAATTGTGCATGTCAGGAACCAGCCAGAATATCTGAATGGAGATCGTGGAGAAACAAAAAAGTTAAGTACTACATTTAATACATTTTAAAGAAAGAAACATACATTCTTCAGTGTTTTTGCAGCACCCACACATCCCCTGCAAGTTATACATACCACCTCAGAGATCGCACTACAGTGGGGAAAAGGGTAACTTTCCCGATCCTCATTGTATGGTGATCTCCATGAACAAGAGTTGAAAAGGGTACATTTTTTTATCAAATTAACTGTTTTAATGTAGTACCTACTTTTTGCCTGTGCATCGCAATATCCATTCAGAGCCTCCAGCTGTTGTGTTGCCTGACGTGTGCAGGTGCCTTTTCATAGGTTCATAGGTTCATGGTATGCCACTGAGAGAGCTGGAGCTTCTTTTAATCGGGCATCTATTTGGAGCCCACTAGCCCTCTTGTCCTTCTGGTGAGGTACTTTTGGGGTCTTTCCAGTCTGCAGGTGTCTGGTAAGGTACATCCCAAAATGCTCCCAGTTTTTAATTTCACAAATGTAAACGTTCTCTGTTTTCCACATTTCACTCATCATCTTGCTGATGTAAATTTCGATTATGTGTTAAAGTAGATCCATATATCTGTATCTATATGCACATGCACACAGACACACAAACACACATAGAGTAAATTCCCATATGTCCTTTGCCTCATGTAAATTAAAGCTTGGAAGGCTAATGTCACTATCATTAGCAATTTATAAAATGCATACAGTGGATCTCTGGATTTAGAGTAAGTTTCCTGCAGTAATCATGTTGTGTGATATATCTGGTAGCAATTTAAAGCCATTTAAATTACACTGCTGTAAAGCTGCCTGCAGAGTCCTAAGTGCCTTATAATTACATGGAGATAAACTGTGACTCAAATTAGTACTGGCTGCCTCTAGACACAAGTCAAAAGAATTATGTTATCCAGATCCCAAATTAATGACTGTAAGAAAAAGTAGTTTGAATTCTTATCATTCCATGTCTGGTACTTGCAACATCCTTTCTGACAGCCCAAGAGAAAAAGATTTAAGATCAAATGCTCAATCTAGGTGCCTCATAAACTGCATTCATTCATGCCAGAGGGTGATTTTAATCACTGCACCTCACATGTCAACCCTTATTACCAAGTATTTTAAGTACTTTTGAGCAGATTCCTGCAGCTTAATTTCTGGGCTTTCACCGCTCATAATAGCTGTCACTTGTAAGAGAAAGAGGAAGATCGTCAAGCACACTTTCAAGTGAAAGCAGATCCAGACAAAATGACAAGAGTGAGCTATTTTAGAGTTTTAACATATTTTCCTTATTTGAATGATGTGCCTTATACTTTGCATTTAGTTATCTGTACCCTCAGGGGCATTCATATGTTGCTGAGCAAATATAGAAGGCTGACAGAGATGTAAATCTGACATTATGTCACATTAACACTGATTTAAAGCGATAGGTAGATAGATATATAGATAGATAGATAGATAGATAGATAGATAGATAGATAGATAGATAGATAGATAGATAGATGCTAAACAGATGGCTAGATAGATAGAGAAACATAGAGATAGGATTAAAAGGTTTTCCTTTGTAAAGCACAAGTGAAACATTTAACTATCAGAGCATTTTCTACAAAAGTTACATCTCATTTTGGGGTTTGGCAGAAAAAGGGTTAAGTGCAAGTAAAATATGCTGATATAAAGGTAGACTGTACTTCTGAATGCTTTAATAATGGTCTGTGACGGTACATCTCAGATGCATTCTACCAACTGGTATGCACAGCAGTTATAGCCTAAGAAGAACTAGAAAAAGTATGAGGAAAAAACACCTGCATATAATCCACTGCACTAGTCCAAGAACCATTAATAATGTACATCTGGACCAATGCTCTACTGGAATTTATGTTAGATGCTTTAAAATCAGCTAGTGTATGTATGAGCCAGTAGTTAACATATTTCAGCAAACATGACAGAAACAATATATATATATATATATATATATATATATATATATATATATATATATATATAGATATATATATAGATATATATGGGGTACATCTTAAATTATGTCACATTAACACACAGGGAGGGGTTATTCAATATCAGCCTCTAAGCAGACTTTGTGCCAGATGAATGGAGATCAGCAACAGTCACCCCTTAGACAAAGGTGGGGTGTCAACAGACATAGTTTATTAGAGACCCATACGCCTGACCTGCCTCATCTCTAAGGCTATGGAAAGGATCTTCACTGAATTATAAATAAGGACACAGGTACCCTGCAAACTCTTGACCTCAGTCAGATTGGATTCATTATAGGCAATTCCTGTCTATTTAACCTAGTGGACTTCTTCAAGAAGGTTACTAAAGAAATGGATGGGACAGATCAGTACACACCACATACCTGGACCTCACACAGGCATTCAACACCATTCCATACTCAACTATGGTAGATATACCCTCCCAGCTAAACATCAATCCCTGTGTAACTCATTGGATAGCAAATTAGTTCATTAATAAAATCCAGGAAATACGGTTGGGCAGCTCTACCTCCTCCAAAAGATCTGTCACTGGTGAAATATGCCATGGTGCAGTCCTTGAGACACTCCTCTTTGGCATTTAGTTTTCAGATGTCAAAACAAATTTTAAGGGTTTATAACTGTCCAAGTTTTCAGACAACTGTGTCATCATAAACTCCCCAAAGGACAACCAAATCTTCCAAGAGGCATTTCCCAAACCTATAGCTGGTGTCAAAAACATGGACTAAAACTATATATCAAGGAAGGTATAACTGTATCCTTTTGTATACATGACTTCCCTTGTAACTATCATATTAACAGCACACCCCTGAAAGCTGATACTGTAGTCCAGGATCTGTGCACCTATGTCAACAATAAACTATTTTCTGATCATCACATATTCACTGTTGTATGGAAATCCCTTTTCATTGCACCATTTATATATAAAGGTATGGCATACAGGTATGTAATCATTCCACTGTACATAGCTGTCAAGAGACTGATCATTAAATGTAATGCTCCATTCGGTATGTACATATCCAAATATTTGCAAATAAATGGAGTAACCACAACACTCTCTCAATAAGAAAAAAATCAAAGGTTTAAATCCCAAAAATTATGCAGACCATCTCAAAACTCTGTTCCTCTATTCAGACTCTTACAATGTTACTAAGAGGCAACCTTTGTCTCTCATGTAGACCCTCAACAGGTCCTGTCTGACCTATTGCACATTCTCAAGTCCAATGACCATCAACCGCTGCTCAAGGGATCTCAAGTGTTTTTTGCTGCATAAATAGAACATGTTGGAGGGATATGTATGTATCACAGAGAATACCTCCTCCATGCAACCATCTTCCTCTCCACATAAAGCAAAGTGCTTCTCTCACTCTGCTCAAAGGTAATTTGGAGAAATGGATAGGAAACTGTAAATTCATCCCTGGTTTAGCACCTGTGTCCCTTGCAGAGAGGGACAATAAATATAAATTGCAACATATCCTTGTTCTGGTTATTCATACAAAAAAATATAAGGGATAAAAAACTGGCAACCATTTGAAATATCCAGACCCACTAGAGTGATTCCCAAAATAAGGAGAATGAATGGCTGAAAGATCGGACTTATATAGATATATATATATATATATATATATATATATATATATATATATATATACTCAGAGTTGGTATATATAAGTTTGTGGGATACATAGAAAGCTTGCACCCCTGCAAAAAGAATTTTAAGGAGAAGAGCAATTTTCAAAATTCACTCTTCACCTGTGTTTTCTGTCCTTTTTTTGGCTTATCAGCTGTCAGCATTTCAAGTGCCAACATTTCAACAGGGAGCCCTAAAAACGGCAATGTTAATGTCATGCTAGGCATCTTAAGATTATCACAGATCAATAGCCAGGTAAGTACCTATGACCTGTGGAGCAGCTCTGCAGTACCCCTTTCCTTACAAAAACACATAAATCAAAGGCTTTACATAACAGCAACACCATCTCTGATGATCAGTCTACTAAAGGAATTGTGAATGTGAGATAATGAATCATCAAAGATCTGTAGGATAAAATCAGACCTAATTTAATATTCCATGTGTTTGCTATATATACTCAGCTATATCATGTGTAGATAATAGGCCAGTACAGTATTGACAAAGTACTTACAAAGTAACTCTGTGAGTTATGTCAAAATTGCCTTGAAGCCTCATGTCAGCTGTTATCTTCACATTCTAACATGGAATAGATAAAATCAGTGGCTCTGAAGTCTGCTACCCATATTCCACATCCAAGCACAATTATGTAGTAAACTATTGTGCTATGTTATGGAATTCATCAGTTTCCAAACAGAATGGATGAGTGGGCAGAGACAACATCAGAATCATTTAGGACTTCACAGATGCAAGCTCTGGTCGGTACCACTGACATTATCCATTCAAAAACATAGGTGTAAATAGTGCTGTATGCCTATGGAGAAAGGTGAGAGTTCATCAGCAACTACACAGTGTATACTTGCATATGACACAAGTTCTATGTTGTTGTCACAAAGCATAGATGCAATATATTCTAATTACCGAGGAGGAGTACACCAGCCATATTAAGGACACATGAAATTAATCATTTAATTTAATACAGTTCCACTTACTTTTGCCAAAATAATAACATGAAAAATAATTTCAAAACATTACCACTTTGGCAATGGAGCTGAAGCACTATTTTATTTAACAAAGAAAGAGAGGAAAGAACTGACACCTCAGCAAATGTCCTCCAGGTTTGCTGAAGCACAACTTGAAATGAATCACAACAGTTGAATAAAAAAGATGTATAGAGTTGGACAATAGAATTACAATACAGAATAATAACAGTTTGAGATGATGTAGCAACAGACAAGGAGAACAGACAACTGCAGACAGTTACACATGCCAATGTGAAATAAATGGAATTGAATTCAATGCAAATTTTATAGTGACAGGATGGAAACATAAATTACAATGCTGTGACAGAAAGACAAATGAAGAGAGAAGATGGCCACTGCATATTCTATTCATATTAGTAAACTGAGATTCTATACAAAAAACAGTGCTGTACTTAGCATAAACAAGAGTGTTGAGCAATTAGTTAACTTGAGAGATTATGTGTCGACACAGCATAACTGCAAAACTGCAGTTCTCAATATGCATTTAACCATTTAAGTCTCAAATCAACTGATTGTTGTATGATGCAACAGTATTATATAATCATACACAGAGAAGATATGGTATGCCAACCTGAAGCCTAGCTGTTGGTCCCAGTACAGAATATAGTGGGTATAATCCATCCTTTCAAAGTAGTAATAAACAAGAAAATCCAAAAAAACAAGGAACAAGGTACCAAAATAAACCTTTAAACCTAAAACAGGTACCAGCACAATGAAACAATGAAGCCACATTACAAGCGAGGACTGAGGACTGAGGACACAAATTTTATTAGACACTGAATAACACGTTTCAAATACTCCACATTAACATACCAAGTTTGTGTTTTTGTTTTAACGTACCAAGTTTGTGTTTTCATTTAGAAACACTTCTTCAGATGTGGGGCTATTCAGTTTACCTAGCGAGGAAATGAGATCAGCCCACTCACTTGAGGATTCAAGGTTTCTCAAAGCTTTCTCAATAATGGAGGCATAGTTTTTCCCCACGCCCCAGTAAGGAAACCTCCATAAAAAAAGCTTCTCCAAAGCCAACTCCATGCTACTCAAGTCAGAAGTGACAAACTTCATGACACCCATGCAGACGGGAACTGAAAGTTCAACTGCTGAACCCTACACTAAGGCACTATATGAACACATCCACTCATGCATGAATCGTGCTATCCCAAATAGAACCAAGATGCTCTCATCCAAAAAAAGGAAGCCAATCTGGTGGTCCCCTGCCATAAACAAACTTTACAACAAAAGGAAGAAACTGTTGCAGAAAAGGGGAAAATCCCAGGATGCAAAAAACTTCCTTACCAGCCTCAGTAAGAAACTGAGATCCCTCATAAAATCCTCCAAAGCTAGTAACGTAAATAAAATTGCCAAAGATTCCAAAGACAACCACAAGGCATTCTATAACTATGTTATAGATTATATGATATGATAGAACAAAATCCATAAAAGGGAAGTCACCCCTGATCATTATTAGTAAAAAAATACGAGCAGTCATAAAATCAACTAAGGCCAATTTTGAGAGAAAAATTGCCATGGATTCAAAGGACAATCATAAGGCCTTTTTCAGCTATGTTAGGAACCTGGGTGGAAACTCCCAGATATGCTCAGAATTAGTCCAAAATGATACAAAAATCACTGAACCCACAGACATTGCCAACATACTGGCAGACAGGTTCAGTGCAAACTTCACCCTCCCCCTAAAGGAGAGATAACTATCCCAGCGGAGTGTAGCCTCCCAGACATCTCAAATGCGCAGGTGAAAGCTGCTCTCTCTAAAGCTAAAAACACAGCATCAATGGGACCGGATGGTGTCCCCGGCTGTGTGCTACATGAGCTAAATGAGGAATTAAACACACACATAAGGCAGCTGTTTAATCTCAGCCTTACCACAGGATACGTGTCCAAGGAGTGGCAACTGTGGTCCCACTCCACAAAGGCGGTGCCTCTACGCACCCTGGTAATTACCGCCCCATAAGCTTAACAAGTCTAGTCTGCAAAGCTATGGAGAGGATCATAATGGATCTCATAAACAAAGATATAGGGGACTTGCAGACATTGGACCCGACCCAGTTTGGCTTCGTCAAGGGCAGATCATGCCTTTTGAACTTGGTCGACTTCTTCGAAACAGTCACCAAGGCCATTGATGAGGGAAAGGCAATCCATACAGCCTACCTTGACCTTGCAAAGGCTTTCGACACAATACCCCACTCAGGTATTGTAGAAAAACTTACCAGCTTAAATGTAAACCCATATGTCACAAGATGGGTTGCAAACTGGCTTAAGGACAGAACCCACAGGGTTAGAGTTGCTGGCGCTATGTCAGACTCCAAGCGGTCACAAGTGGTGTCCCACAGGGCTCGGTCCTTGGCCCCTATTGTTCGGCATCTACTTCTCAGAAGTACAGGCCAACATGGGAGGACTTTGGCTGACAATGTTTGCAGGCGACTGCAAACTGGGCCATAGTGGAAAGTGCATCGGACACGGATATCCTTCAGAAGGGACTCACGGAAACAGATAGCTGGTGCCAGAGCCATGGCCTGAAGTTAAACACCAAAAATGTATAGTCATACCCTTCGGGAAAAACAAGGTAACCCCAAGCTGCCATATAGGTGGCAATCCACTAAGCACAGAAGAGGTTATCAGGGACCTGGGGACCCAGGTTGACAGTGGCCTTTCTTTGACACTCACGTTGCTAAAGTGGTTAGAAAGACCTTCTACATTGCCCACCTGATCATGAAGGGATTCACATCCAGATCTAGTGAGGTCATTGTTCCCTGTACTCTTCACTTATCAGACCAATGATCGAGTACAATGCCCCATTCGGGATGTATCTCACCCGACATCTGCAGCAATTGGAGAGACCCCAAAAGTTCCTCACCAAAAGGATAAAGGGACTCCAAAATCTGTCATATGCTGCCAGATTGAAGAAACTCCAGCTCTATTCAGTCGCATACCATCTGCTCAGAGGTGACATGTGCCTGACATACAAGGCCATGTCCAACCCGGAATTAATGGACATACTCCACCTCAAAAAATCCAAATCCACCAAAACCACTACAGCAAGCGACTTAAACCTTAGCACGGATATAAATAGGATGTGCTGGAGGGATAGATTTATCACTCAGAGACTCCCTATGCTGTGGAATAAAATCCCGGTCCATGTGAGGCAGAGCACCTCGCTGGCTCTGTTCAAGAGAAATCTTGACCTGTGGATGGGAGATCGTAGGTTTACCCTGGGAATCATCTCTGTGCCACTGCTGGACAGAGGCACAACAAACTAATGGGTACAGTATTTGTTCATATAAGGGGTGGCGTAAGCCACAAAACTTTGGGTTTGGCTTATAAATGCCTTAGGGCAGATAGCCTAGTATAAACCTATGAACCTATGAACCTATGTCAAGAATCTAAATGGCAATGCTCAGATCTGCTCTGAGCTAAAACAGAATGGCATTAAATATACTGATCCCAAGGATATTGCCAATGTCCTGGCAGATCGATTCAGTGCCAACTTCACCCCCCTCTCACCCCTTAAATGGCCCATCTCAATACCGGAAGATTGCCAAATTCCGGTAATAACGGTCACAAAGGTAAAAAAAAACGCACTCTCCAAAGCAAAGAATACAGCATCCATGGGACCATATGACATCCCAGGCTGTGTACTACATGAACTACAATATGAACTGGCACCTCACCTAAGTGTCATGTTTAATCATAGCTTCACTTCAGGTTTCATGCCCACTGGGTGGCGCAGAGCTACAGTTATCCCACTCCACAAGGGGGATCCACCTTGGATCCTGGAAACTACCATCCCATCAGTCTGACAAGCCTTATCTGCAAGGCCATGGAGCGTATTATCATGGAAGTTATAAACAAAGACATTGGCAACCTTCAAAAATTGGACTCCACCCAGTTTGGGTTCATGAAGGGCCGATCTTGTCTCCTGAACCTGACTGACTTCTTTGAATCAGTCTCCAGAGCCATGGACAAGGGTAAGGTGGTCCACACAGCCTATCTAGACCTTGCCAAGGCCTTTGACGTATAGCTGTGGGAGATGTTCTGTCTGCAATAAAACTAAAAATATGCACGGGGTGAAAATAAATGGAAAGAGGTACACTGCCTTTGAAAGGTTTGATTGTAGGTCAATAGGTGTTGTATACATATTAGGTTGTGATTGTGTTCCAGCAAAATGGTATATTGGGCAAACCACTAGACAAATTAAGATTCGTATTTTGGAACATCTGGGTGACATAAGGAGGGGTAATCTAGAGAGCCCTGTAGCTGCACATTTTTGTAGTACACATAATGGTGATAATGATAGTTTCAGGTTTAGTGTTCTAGCCAGGCCCCATTTTAGTAAAGGAAATTATAAAGCAGCACTAAGTAAGTTAGAACAGAGGATGATTATTGAGTATCATACTTTATTCCCTAAGGGAATGAATTTGGAAATTTAAAATGAAATTTAACTTATATTTGTTGATGTAATACATGTTAAAAATGAAGTTTTGTAATACTGATAAGTTAAAATGATCAACAGGTTGTTACATTTATACATAATGTTTAAATGATAAGAATTTATTGTATTAAGGAAATGTATCTAATAATTAAATTTGGAGTGTTTAGTTTATTTATATTTATATATTGTGTAACTAATATTTAGAAATTTTTGTAAGTGGAGAAAAAAAGAAAAAATGAATTTTAAATTGTCAAACAATGGAAATGTTTATTTCCTTGGAATAGGTTTCAGTGGTGAAAGAGTTAAATGTTTGACATTATGATGTTTAATTAATCAAATTATGCTTAATTAACCAATTAATGCATATATAAAAGAACTTTGAAAATGTTAAAGTATGTCCCATTGAAGGCGAATAGCCGAGGTACCAGGATGGAAAGAATAAAGATGGATGTAAGCTACTTCTGTGTCTTCCTTTGAATTTCGTGGTGTTTATGTCTTTGACACCATCCCCTACTCTGGAATCATAGATAAACTTACTAAGCTGGGCATTAATAACTACGTCACCCAATGGGTTGCTAACTGGCTTACTGATAGAACCCACACTGTAAAAGTAGCCGACTCCAAATCCAGCTCCAGACAAGTGACAAGTGGAGTACCTCAGGGTTCAGTCCTGGGACCGCTCTTGTTTGGCATCTACTTCTCTGAAGTACAGGCCAACACTAAGGGACTCTGGATAACAAAGTTTGCAGATGACTGCAAACTGGGAGCCATTATTGAATCCCCAAATGATGTGGATACTCTACAAAAGGGCCTTACAGAAACTGATGCAACTACTTACTCAAGTAAAGGATGCATTAATCTATACCATCATAAACCGGATTCACAGCTAAGCATGCTGCTTGGAATAAGGTAAGATGGACCCATAGGAGCAGGGGCTACTGAACGATTATAGGTACCAAAACTATGCCTCCGTGATTGAGAAAGCTTTGAGAAACTTTGAATCCTCAAGTGAGTGGGCTGATCTCATTTCCTCGCTAGGTAAACTGAATAGCCCTACATCTGAAGAAGTGTTTCTAAATGAAAACGCAAACTTGATACGTTAAAACAAAAACGCAAACTTGGTATGTTAAAATGAAAACGCAAACTTGGTACGTTAATGTGGAGTATTTGAAACGTGTTATTCAGTGTCTAATAAAATTCATGTCCTCAGTCCTCACTTGTACTGTGGCTTCATTGTTTCATCATGCTGGTACCTGTTTTAGGATAAAACAAGAATAAACATCACCTCCAATGCTGGGTTCAAAATGTCATTCACTTGGAATGGTAGTGTACTACACTATAGCTCTTTGTAACCTGTATCCTGAATTTCTTCCTGTAACATGAAGTACTATATTACAGATAATGACATATCTGATAAGAGTGGAAGGGAACAGTGGAAATACAAGGTGGTACAAGTGTTCCACCTGCCACGTAGGAGGGGGATAGTAAAACAATGGGACCTTGCAGTGTTTTTTAGAACATTACAGAAACATAGAACAGTCTCTTTCTCTCCCTCTGCACCTCTTTATCACTCTCACGCTAAAGACTAACAGAGTAATTCAGCTTTTTCTATTACATGAAATACCAAGACACATATGACTTGTGGACTTTTACAATGTGTAGTGCAGGTGTTCTGCCTCGACAGTTTACCACACATGATTAGCACATACACAAATCCAACGCAACCCATAATATTATGCAAAGCCACATGCACTGAATGCATGGGGATCCTGAATAAATGTTGCATGTCATTCCCTGGTTGCTGTACTGTGCAAACTACATTCAGTACACCCATGTCACAGGAAACAGTGATGCAAACTGACAGACAGATGTAGTTCATCATGATATTAAAAATAATGCAATAAAGCAGTAACAATATACAGATTCATGCAAAGGTCATGTCAACTGCAAGTTACTGCACCAAGTCAAAACATGTATTTTCATAGACAATCATATAAATAAGACAATATGCAAACACAATAGCCTTGAAGAGGCTTAAGAGTTCCTTATCATAGCATGGCAGATGTTATTGGTATTGAACAGATATTTGAGATAAAAATAAGTCCCAAAATAAAAAATACCCTAACCCTACTTAGCACTTCTCATTCACGGATGTGAAACCTCAACTGAACTTAGAATGGGAGAAAAACAAATAGAAATGTCAATTTCTGGAAGAATCTACCCACCCAACCAATTTAAAAATGAACGAAAAAAGGGTCTAACATAGCTAAAAATCCACAGAAATGGCAAAATTATACTCAGTATGTAGGCATATATGATGGCAGCACTTCATCTAAAAAATAAAATAATCAACACAGATAGAAAAGGAGGGCAAAACTGCAAGAATGAAATATGATCTTGAAGTTATTACTTCTAAACACACATCTTTTAGTATTTATTATACCAGGTTTAAATAATTGTTGTAATACATTGTTGTCATTGTCATACAACATTCTGATAAATCACTTTGCATGTTACCAGAAAAAGACGCAATGCAATTTTAATTTGTTATAGAACTGGTTGCCTGAAATGTAACTTATAATCAGCTGCAGAAAAGTACTATTCTTTTTGACGTGAATCAGGAAATGAAATCAAATCCATCACTAAACATCTGAATTCCATAGTTCACCTCTTCCTGTTGTTGCTAATCAATGATACCTGCCAATAAGACTTGATTACCAACTGATATTCACCTCACATGTACACAATATTATAACATCAGCTCTCAGGCAGTTAAGGCTTGATTATAAATGCTCAAATCTGCTTCCCCTACAATGCTGGAAAGCCATAGCACTACAAATGATAATGCTCAAATTAAAATATTGTTTACCTTTATTTGCTATGGACTCAGCCCAGAGCACCCATAACCTCCATGTAACAGAACACAGGACATACATAATTGCAGCCTTAGGACACCCTAGACAGCATTGATACTACTAACTGCAAAAATCTGTCTGACAATAACTACCAGGGTCAGTCTACTACTTAATTGCTTCACATGCAAGTTATTAAACTCTTCCTACTGTCCCCCACTAACATACAAACTGCATCACAGATACCCCACTTATTCCCCTAACTCGTCTACAGAAAATACACTATTACTGTATGCCACAATTCTCCATATCAGTATGTGAAAAATCTTTTTCAAAGCTTGCACCAGCAGAATGGAACTCTTTACCTCACAATATCAGAAAAGTCTAAGAATTAACCACCAAAAGGAATTAATAACAAAGACTACAAGTGATGCTGTTTTGACACTGGTTAAAAAAATCTGACATCAAACAGCACTGGGCAGTAATCACATACAGCAAACTGTGTGATATATCATGACTGACTCCTCCTGTCCTTGGAAGAGCTGCAGACTTAAATTGTCATTATTTTGCTAAGATATTGCTACTGCTATTCTGTGAATGGAACTAATTGTTGTTCTCTTATGCATATTCTGATTTTATTCATATATATTATGTTTTGCCTGTATATTGTTTGTTAGTTTGCCCTCTCATTATATTGTTATATCTTAAAAATGTAATTCACTTTTTAAACTGGTTAACTGCCAAATCGGTCCTAGTAAAGGGTGAAAATAGTCTGCACCAGTGTACTCATCTAGCTAACAAATAAATAATGTTAACATTTTCTCTAGTAACATCATATGCTCTTCTATTTTTATCTGTAGTTAATCTCACTACTAATCATGACTGTTCTTTCATTTGCAATATATTTAGCAATTTCTTCGCTCCTTACTGTGCTATTTTATCTCTATATATTTGCCATCTACTAGGTAGCTATAATGCAGTCATTTAATAGCTTTTCCTTGTGTCTGATTAGTATAAGCAGCCATTAAACCTACATTTTCAGTTGTGAATTCTGCAAGTTACTAGACATATCTACTGCCGGTCGTACATTGCCTACTTATAGCTACAGTGTTATACTGTTAGAGTGCACTAGTGTGGTACAAATACAAAAAATAACTTACTCACTATGCCAGTTCTTAGCATTGCAAGATGTAAAGGATGCACCATGTACCCTCTGAGTACCACTGCACACTCATGTCTGCAACCATATGTCTATATCCTCTCAAAATGGCCTCCTCTTTATACCCACAACAGAGAAGGCCATGTCTTCCATGGATATTATATTTTAGGTCATCTTATTTCACTCATTATTCACATAGCAAATTATGTCTCTCACTCTCCCTCACACATGCATTCTCTTTCTTCAGTCTATCTCCGCTGATGTCCAGTTTGTTCCGTCCTGCCTATATCCTACCCATTAACAACTCAGGCTGAAGTCATCCTATGCTATAATGTGTAGACATGTGCTTCTACAAACTGATCTGTAATGAAGTTTCGGTTGTGCTGCTATGTATTCATCTGCCGATCATCTTTACAACATATTAAATTGGATATTTCCCGATTACATCTTAGGGGTGTAAGGATGAAAGGAGTTCTCTTCTTCATATTCATTGTGAGTGAACAGGCTGAATTGACCACCAAAATCATCCAAGCTGCAGCACTCTTCTGCTAACCACTATTCAATATCATTCCAATGGGAGTGTCCCACCCACTACACACTGATGGGAGGTTATCCTCTACCCTTGTGAACCTTCTTTGATTCACCAAACATATTCAGATAGTACCACCAAATTATTCATGCACTTCTTTAACTAAATGAATAGTCATATGTTACAAGGGATGGCCACTGGAAAAGTTTTATTTTCACTGTAACAAAGTTTAACCTCTGTATAAGAGTGGTCAGGCTTCACATGGAAGCATAGTCCTCACCTCACATTGTACCATAAGCCTTTTGCCCACCAGACCACATTTTAAATTGGACTGTATCATCATAAGTTTTGTATGGGTAACAGCCAAACTTTATCCTCTATATTTACTAACTTTCCTCTGACCTCCTCTTTTCTTTTTTTTCCCCTTTTTTCACTAACTTTTTTATAACAAAGTACACTGCTTGATCAAATTTCTTATTTCAACTCGTCTTATCAATCATATGCCCTCTATAAGCTGACAACAAGCTTTCTTCAACCAGTCCACTGTTCAAGTCCACTTATGTTCTAAGAACTGTATATGTGCACTAAAAAGATCCATCCTAACATTCATCAGGTTGTACCTGTTCCCCAGATCATGATTCTGCAGCACCATAATGCCCACTGCTTCATATGTGTTTCTTATTCTCTCATTGATGTACTTCCTTGCATTCACTACCCCTTTGTAATGCAGACTCCTTCTCCCCACTAACCTGGATATAATATCCGACAACACAATGATGGTATCAAGAAACTTACGCTTCAAGCAAACAATGCCCTTCAACATCAGTAACATTAGCCCCTCCTTGCTGTACAACCTAAGTCATTGTCGCCCAGTTGTAACAGTACCATGAGAAGGAAGGTTGAGGATATTTTGAGAGTCGGTATCCTGCTTTAGGTGTTAAACCCGCTGTTGGAACCCCCAGACAGATTTTAAGCTGTAATAACAACTGTTGGAGCCCTGAGTCTGATCTTTTTCAGTACCTACTGTTAACCTATTTTTAGCCTTTAGCTGTTTTAACAGCTGTTGGATTCCTATGTCAGAGCAGCCTTATCTGATAAAACAGTTACTGTAGCTTTGATTCAGATCTTTAGCTACTAAAACAGCTGTTGGAGCTCTGAGTGCTAACAGTAGTCATCCAGTCTCCCTAATCTTCTGGCTATATGATTAATCTCTGATGATAAATGAGACCATTTCATTCTCTGGATTCCTCTCTGTGTTAACCTCATCATTTTTATGTCTAACCCCAATTGCCATCTTCCTGCTCTCACCCAGGCTCTTTTATCTATGTAAAGCATCAAAGGACAACCTAAAGCCATACCAATTTTCTACATGAAAAAGAAATTAAATTATTAGTAAAGGCAAACATCTTTGATACCTGCAAAGTTTGTCTTACCTCTGAACCCTACCTTCATATATCGCCATTACATCTCTATGCCCTTTTTTTCATTTTTAATATATATTTTTTTTTTATATATACAAACCAATCCCATCTCATTTATGCATTTTTTCTTCTGATGTATTGCAGAAACATCCATCTATCAGTTTGTATGATGACTGCTACTAAGACCTCCTCCTTGGCCAAATCTGAAACCCTCTAGACTTAAAGGAATGCACTGAGGAGCACTTCAGTTTGATGTATGTAAACATTAAGTTTCTTTAACTGTATATTCAATGCTGCTTCAGTTTGGTGTATCTGCATTAGTTCTCCTGTAGCTATACAGACACTAGATCCTTACTGACCAAATTGCTTTTAGCATTCACAACACAGATGTTCATTTAACTGGGCTGATTGGCACTAGGTACCCCTTTTCTTAAGAATAATCTGTTGCCCAGTCCCATACCTCTGCTGACACATGTCAAACTATTATATTCCCCCAAAAATCACTGGGGCAATTACCCTTTCTCTGGGTTTGTGTAATAGGTGACTTTTTCTAAAAGCCTCAAAGTAAGGAGAAAACAAGATAGCATATGGGCATAACCCTTACTGATTCAGTGGAAGCCTCTGAGAAAGGGGTGGAACTAGTCCCACCCCAATGGTTCCCTCTCATCCATCTAGCAGGCCTGGATTCTAATCTATCCATCAAACATTCCCATAACTGGCAAATGTTTTGTGCAATCCACCAATGCTGTTTGAAAGGCAAAATTAAACAATGCTAAGTGCATCTTAATTGCCCTGGCCACATCCATTTACTTTATCCTATAAACCAGATATCTCAAAACCAACTCACATCATGTCATTTGAACTGCTTCAGAAGCAAACCTAAAAATGTTCCAAATGTTTTACCATCCTATTGTAGGACTTACATGTTTTTGGATTCATAATTCTATTATAAACTGACATGCATGTGTTCTCCAGTCACTCAAAGATTTTGTGGACATTTGTTTGATTCCAGCCCATCTCCAGTGTCAAAGAATGACCTGTGTAACTGCAACCATGAAGGGCTGTCAGTAATGGAATTAACTTTACCTGGCAAATACCTAGAAGAAGAACAGAAATTAATCTTCAGACACTGCAATGCTAGCTGCCTTAAGCACATATATTAAGTATGCAGTACTGTTTGATTGACTGACTATATAGTTTCCTTATTGTCTTGCACTGTATCACATATCATCATGGTCATTTAAATACACACGAATGCCAGAAAGATGCTGTCCTTCATAATGTAGTCCCACAAAACTTCTGCTCCCAGTACTTTTTTATAGTAATGTAACAAATGTATTGTGCTGTGCCTTAAATTGCTACAAATCTCCAATGTTCTCAAAACTCACCAGGTTTCTTCTTCAGCTGTGCTTATCCATATGTTATGCTTTATCACAAGACCTCAAACCAGTCCAGTCCTTTCAATCTACACATTTTTCTTGTTAGGTATGAGGTGAGTACTTCTGGAACTATAATCTGCTCACTTGAACATGTCTTTCAGAAAGAGACTTAAAGTAAGATGTGATCAGGTTATATGTCTCAGACCCTGCCTCTCTCTTTCCTGCCTTAGTCCCGTACACTGTAGGGCCTACTGGACACTTTTGCCACCCTCTTTTGTTGATCTGGCTCCTTCCTTATAACATACTTATCAGTCACTTGTCTAAGGAGGAAGGTAGATCAAGACAACATATCTGTTCCCAAAGTCTCTTTAAATAAATATTTTATATTTCCCCTTTCTTAGAAAATGATAACTTGCCAGCTTCCTCATTAGAAATAACATTAAAGTGATACTACAGAGGGATCATCTTAATGTGCATTTTCTACTTTCTCTCCACAAATTATGAATTCCCAGCCTCTGCTCTCATTACAAACCTCTGTCTATGATTAAAGCTCTAGACCTTATTTTAAAGTTAGGCTGCATCCATTTTCTTGCCCTCATTAACTCCTAAAAACCCATAGCAACCACTCATCTCCCACCACTGCTCTTTTTATGTTGATGGTTGTTTCGGTCCATCATTGATGTTTTCTTATGGTTTTGAGTGTATATTAGTCAGACTAGTGCAAATTCATATGAAACTCTTCACCAATTTTTCTTTTTTTTGTAAGTATGTCTAATAAGCATTATGTGTATTGTTTTGTACTGTGTAATCTGTATATATACATACAGAAATATTACTCTGCTTTCTTTGCATGCTAATGCTACTAGAAACTGACACTTTTCAGGTCAGTGGGCCTTTTCAGAGCCAAATTTTTGAATATGGTAAAATGCAAGTTCATTCTGTACATTACTGAAAACAGAATTCTAATGTTTAATATAATGTAGCAGCAGCATCTTAAATATGCCTTGAAATCAAATATATACCAAGTAAGCCCACAAATACATGTGCAAACATTCACATGCACACCAATACACAAGCAGCTGTATCCACAGATGTATGCAAATGTTGGGTGTCAGAAGTCATTTAGGAAACAGAGCTGTTATAGTACTACCTATGATTGATATTTCACAATTTTTACCCTGTGCATATCACAGTACAGGTAAGATTCAATCAAGTAAAGTACAGTTTTCACGTTCTTTACTGTGCCTCACATTTGTGCAGTTAAAGTTATTTAAGTTTAACTGTATTAGTCTCATGAGAGGTTTATAGTGAAAATGAAGCAAGCAAATCTGTGGATATTGCTGAACAGGTACGTGATGTATATGTTAAATACATTTAGTGCCTGGCCCATTTCTGACAGACTTCTGCTCAATAACATGCTAAAGGACTTAAAAATAACCCATCTACTAAATTACTTCACAAGTTTTGTTTTACATTAAAGCTTGATAGACTTTAATTTCCAGTTTCTTAAAAGGATATGGATTATTTAAAGGCTTAAAGCTGAATCAAGTGTCCTAAAAATGTTATTGCATCAAACACAAAAGCATTGGTAAGATCTCTGACAAACAACAGTAGAACCAGGATATGGCTAGCTCACTATTCTAACACAAAGCTGGTTAAGGTAATTCTGTCTAAATGTGGACTAATAGCTAAAACAGGCAGACTATCTATATTAAATCTAATTATGTACTCAACATGGCCTGATTTTCTGTGCATGTATATATCATGTCAACTGTAATATATCAAGCAATTTTAAGTAAATGAATGAGAATACATAAACAAAAAGAGATGTGAGGAATCCATGACTTCTTTTAATCCCATGTCTGCAATAAACACTGAATCTATAAAATATGTTCTTGTTAATGCCACCCCTCCCCAATGTTCTTTTTCCTTTTCAAAGTAACATGAAGTGCTGATGGACAATTTGCTAAAGAGACTGGATGTTCTGCATATAAATCTGAGTTCACCTCTTTCCACCTTCTAACTTCTGCTCCTGGTCTCAGTAGCAGAAATCTAAAGATTATTTTGCTTGGAGGGAATGTTAGTATTCCCGGGATTCATTAAACTTTATATATCAGTGCAGGAACAGTGTATCCGCTTCTGTACAGAATATGGTCATCGAGCGAGTCAGCAAACAGCTGATCTGATGCACGAGCCTGCCGACACTGTTCCTGCATGGACAGCCATGCGGAATGCTAATTACCTCATTTGCTAGTGTAAACCATACAAATTAGGTGAATTAGTGATTCAGGAAGCAGGCAGGCATCTGTGCAAGAACAGTGCTAGTTGCATACATTTTTTCGGTTACTAACTGAACACATTTCTCCAAATAGAAAAACAGAGGAATGACAATTCAAATAAAAGCATGTATTATAAACTTTAGGCATGCCAATGGCCAAAATATATAGTCATTGGCTACCAGAAAGAAAACACACACAGGACTAGTTCAATGTAGCTTAAAAAGTACGGACACCAAGGTGTTTTCATTCTGGTATCCAGTTTGTGCTACTTATTTCGTTCTCTGTGCATATGGCCATTGGCATAGGAAAGTGTTTAAATGAATAATAAATCAAAGTATTTACAGGAAAAAACGCACTCTCCAAAGCTAAGAATACAGCATCCATGGGACCAGATGACATCCTGGGCTGTGTACTACATGAACTGGCATCTCACCTAAGTGTCATGTTTAATCATACCCTCACCTCAGGCTTCATGCCCACTGAGTAGCACACAGCTACAGTTATTCCACTCCACAAGGGGGGATCCAACTTGGATCCCAGGAACTACCACCCCATCAGTCTGATGAGCCTGATCTGCAAGGCCATGGAATGTATTATCATGAAACTTATAAACAAAGACATTGGCAACCTTAAAACACTGGACCACACCGAGTTTGGGTTCATGAAGGACTGATCTTGTCTCCTGAACCTGATTGACTTCTTTGAAACAGTCTCCAGAGCCATGGATGAGGATAAGACAGTCCACACAGCCTATCTGGACCTCGCCAAGGCCTTTGACACCATTCCTGTTCTGGAATCATAGATAAACTTACTAAGCTGGACATTAATCCCTATGTCACTTGATGGGTTGCCAACTGGCTTACTGACAGAACCCACACTGTAAAAGTAGCTGATTCCTAATCCAGCTCCAGACAAGTGACAAGTGGAGTACCTCAGGGTTCAGTCCTGGGATGTCTCTTGTTTGGCATCTAATTCTCTGAAGTACAGGCCAACACTAAGGGACTCTGGCTAACAAAGTTTGCAGATGACTGCAAACTGGGAGCCATTACTGAATCCCCAAATTATGTCGATACCCTACAAAAGGGCGTTACAGAAACAGATACTTGGTGCCAGAGCCATGGGCTCAAGCTCAGTGCCAAGAAATGTTTAGTTATCCCCTTTGGGAAAAACATGTACCCATGAATTACCACATAGGTGGCAGTACACTAAACACTGAAAGTGTGATAAGAAACTTAGGGACACAGGTGGACAGTGGTCTCACCTTCAATAACCAGATCGCCACAACAGTCAGGAAATCCTTCTATGTGGCACACCTCATCACTAAGGGCTTTTCATTCAGAAAAAAGGAGGTCATTGTCCCACTGTACTCATCCCTCATTAGACCCATTATAGAATACAATGCCCCATTTGGTATGTACCTCTCAAGACATCTGCAACAACTGCAAAGGCCACAGAAATACCTCACTAAAAGAATCACAAGCCTAAAGCAGATGCCCTATTCTGACCACCTTAAAAATCTCCAGCTATACTCTGTCGCATATCGTCTATTCCGAGGCGATCTCTGCTTAACATACAAGGCCATGTCAAACCCAGAGCTGTTGGACATGTTACACTTAAAGAAATCACAATCCCTCAGCGTCACACACTTCAGGGATCTAAACCTTGTCATCACAATAAACAAAACATGCTGGAGGGATAGGTTCCTGACTCACAGACTCCCCAGACTCTGAAATAGACTGCCTATACATGTCAAGCAGAGCACCTCTTTGGCCCTCTTCAAAAGGAACCTTGATGATTGGATGGGAGAAAGGAAATTCACCCTAGGGATCATGTCAGTCACCCTGCTAGACAGGGGTCCAGGGAAGTAAATAGTGTGGGAAGAAATAGCCAAGGAATTGTTATGGCTAGGCTTGTATAGGCCCTAGGGCCGATAGCCTAGTACCAACCAATAAACCTGTTTTATTTGGCTGATCTTGGACAATTAAGCATAGGGCAGTGGCGTGCAAATGGGATTGTGCTGAAAATTTAAAAAAGTGTAAAAACTCAATTTTAGGGAAAATCTGCATTTTGCTATTATAGTCAATGGCATGCAGAATTAAACATTACCAGGGAACACTGGTTGCCAAGGGGAAAGGCTCTGTGTCAGAGCAGTAAGTATGGACTAAGGCAGTGGGGTATGCAAATGAGGGGAAATTTACTGAATCACAAAATATTCTAAGTCCACACACTGCACCTAACCGTGTAGGTGCTAGAACAGGAGAGTGTAGGCAGGAGTAGCAGCTAATATGAAAAGGGGGTGTGTCATACTTAATGTAAGCACATTGGAGCTCAATTGCCTGGGTTTGTGCTTATCTAAACACAGCTAAGAAAGGGTGCGTGTCTGAGGATGTATTGACTTATTTCATGAAATGAAAAGCGTGTTCACGTCCAGGGAAAGGCCAGCTCTGCTTAAAAGTGTTTACTTTAGCTAAATTGGTGTGCATGGGCCTAAAACAAAAAAAAAAAACAGGAAATAGCAGAACTGTTTACAATTAAACACTGGGTATGCACGGCGTGCATCGGAGATTAAACGGGGAGGAAATTGGAAGGGAAAACAGGAGAAGGAAAACAATCAAGGAGAATTACCATAGCTGGCAGGTGGAATGTATCAGAATCAGCCAATTACACAGACTGCAGCCCAGCACACTACTATAAACTATGCAAACACCTTTCAGTCTGTTGTTTCCCACAAACTTTACAGTACTCGTGCACACATTCGGGGGAATTTTAAACTGACAGAACTAACAAAACATGTTAAGGGCTGCTGTTGCTTTGCTCTATCAGTATGTGCTGGAGACTGACGGTGGTGAGGTGGATAATGCTGACAACCAACTCAGACCGAGGCAGAGGAGAAGAGTGTTGAGACCCAGGGTAACTTACCAGGGGCTACATGATCTGGAGATAGTAGAGCACTACAGGGTGGACAGGGACATACTTCAGCAACGTGTTGAGCTGTGCCAGCCTTGCCTCAGACCCAGAACCAACAGAGGGGAACCCATCCCAATGGATACCAAGGTATGTATAGCCTTAAGAATACTAGCTACAGGTACTTTCCAAAGAACAGCTGTGGATATTATGGGGATCTCAGAGGCATCTGCATCCAGGATACTCCACTAGTTCCTGGATGCAATGTGACCACATGCCACTGAGCACATTTACTTTCCCAGCCCCTCTGAGGAGAGAACCAGCAATATATGTCTCTTCCAATGTGTAGCAGAATATCTGGAGGTACTGGGTGCCATAGACTGCATGCACATCCACATCAAAGCACCAACCAGTGACCAGGGTAGGGTCTTCCTAAACCACAAGGGGTTCCACTACATTAACTGCAAGGTTGCATGTGATGCCCAGAGCATTATCATGAATATGTGTGCTGGCAGCCCTGGAAGCTATCACAACTCACACATCTGGTATTTGTCACAGCTGTACCCTGCTTTTGCCAGTGGGGACATCCCATATGGCCATCTGGTGGGGGAGGCTAGCTACGCACTGGAGCTGTGGCTGATGACACCTATTAGAAATGCACACACACCCACACAACAAAGCTGTAATAAGGCACACACACAAACCAAAATCATTATAGAGTCTGTGTTTGGGATGCCCAAGTCATGAGTCCGCTGCCTTGACATATCTGGTGGAGCCTTGCAGTACTCTCCAGCCACATGTGCACACATGTTCTTAGTATGTGCCATGCTGCACAATATGATCCATCAGAAACAGCTGTAGCAGGAACAAATTGGAGAAGGGCTACACAGCCCCCCACCATTGCTAAGGTCTCCATAGGCACAGATGGACTTGGAGGAGGAACATCCTGAGCCTGCCCTTGTAGGCAGACGGAGGTGTACCCAGTATGCCCTGTCCTTGGCAAAGAGGCAATGCATAGCACATACACTGACACTGTAAGGCTCGAGGGACTGATCTCTCTCTCTGACTCACACCCACAGTAAAATGGATGCCAAACATCACACCACCTATACATTACCATGTATAGGCAATGTACTGTGTGCATCCGACATAGTCATCCCTCAAGCACCATCCTCATACCAGCCTCAGGCACAAGGTAAGTCAGGCTTCTTAACAATAAATGAATGGTGTAGAATGTTCTGATAGCATATCTAGGGTATTGATTCAAGCATGCAAGGGAATGGGGTGGCTTACTGGGATAGCAGCAGACAACTAACAGCTCTGTGGGACAGCATGAAGTGTATTCCCAGTACTGGTCTACCCACACTATGCAGTACCACCCTAGTTGACAAATACCATTGCAGTATATGTGGTGAGCCAAATAACTGGGGGTCATAGGTCACATGCATGGATGTCAAAGTGGGGATCCCATAACCACCCCCTGCTTCACCCAGCAGATCAGCTGTAAAACCATACAGAAATATCTGGCAAAAGCCCCCACATGGCGACATCCATGAAATCCCCACCTACAGACCTTTACACAGTAATATCACAGCAGGTCTGGCAGTGGTAGTATGGCTCTGAAAAGTAAGAAATCTGAAACTACAAATGTTTATGCTAGAACAATCTGACCTGTGGTTATGACCGTTATGCTTGTAGTCTCAAAGATAGGGCACACCACTATGCTAAATGGGACCAACATGTTAAGCAAATATCAGCACAGTCTCTGCAAATGTGTATTGTGTACAGATGTGTCACCCCCCCACACACACATAGTCCCATAGAAATGCAGTAACATGTCCTAGCCTTAAGCAGCATCCAGCCATGGCTCCACACAAACAGAAAGCAATTGTCAGTAACACCCACAGTCAACTTACCGGTGCCATCCCAGGGTTGTCCACTGCTAGCAGCCTGGGAACATATAATCATCAGAATGCACTGCCTTGCTACAGATGGCCTGCATCTGTCACACCTGGCCTACAGGACTGTGGCAAATGTCCATGCTCAACCACAGTGCCTTGTTAGGGAGTGCCATGGGGTCCATAACACCAACATAGAACAGTCTACAAAATGCAAAGTAAGGCTATGCTGCTAACTGCTAGGGGAAAACCTGCCAATGTCAGAGAGCCAGAAATCTGAACAAAGCCATGACTAATGGGGTGAAAAGGGTCCAAAGAGAAGGAAACCTTTGAAATACTGCTCTAATAATGTTAGAAAGTTGATGAAATGATTGTAGTAGCATGGAATTTCTGATGGATATGTAGTCTGAAACTGCAATGTCAACTATCAGTAATATCTGACTTCAACTCTGAGTGACTTGCAAAACACTTTTCTTTGAAAACTACACTTGTTTGAGTAACCAGCCAAATATATGAGTCATGAATGTGAACATTATGTGATACTCTGTACAGTCGACAGGCAGGGCTAGGAGTCTAAACATGGGAATGCACTTATTGCAGGCAGTCATAACCCTGGAATATGTTGACATGTCTGCACCCACAGAACCCTGGCCCACAGCCATGGGTAGTAACACACCTTTCCCTGATCACTCAACCTATGAAACACCCTGACCCCAAAATGTGGCCATCCAAGCAAAATGAGGTGAGCCACACATATATGTGAGACACACACACACCTCCAGGCTGGTCAAATAGTCTGACACACACAAGACCCTCCAAGTGCAGTCAACCTTGGAGAAGACCCCTATGCAAAATATTGGCAGCTATAGACAAACATATCTGACCCAGGACAACCCCTCGCCCACATATCTTATCCCCTACAAATCTATCTGGAGTCTGCCTATCATCCTGATCCTGTCTGACTTATATTACCCAACCGTGGACTGGAAATCAAACCAGGCCAGAACAGAAATGCACAGAGATTCCACTATTGTAATATATCACCAAGGTGCTGGACCATTTTCACAGCTCAAGCAGTCAAATTCTCATAGGCACACCTCTCAACAGACTGGATTGGGCAAGAATGTATAGCATTTGGCCCATAATTTTGGTGTGTGTATCATTCATCCTATATTCTTCTGATAAATCACTGTGATGATCTGATGAGGTATGTCATGAGGTTCTGAAACAATACATGACGGTGTCAAAAGTCATATATGTCAGATGTCTGCTAAAACAAGCCCTGTAACCCTAGCAATCCATACATTACTGAGAGAAATAGTCACAATCACCATATGGCCCATTGTCTCCCCATTTTGATAGGCTATCTCCAGATATCCTGCACCAACAGGTTGAGCGGTATGGCTGTACCACAAAACAAATTGGACTGGAGAACAACAATCCCTGGAATGGAGCCCCACATTTACTATAGAAGGTCACACTGGGCATGCCCATATGCTTAGAGAAGTATCAGTAGGATCTAGGAATGAACAGGCCTTCCCCACCCAGTGCACTTCCCATTGCCCTACTTTAGCAGTCCTGAAGATGTCTGTCACCATAGAAGTCCCTTTCATCAGACCTCACCCCTATAAGCTCTGTAGCATGTGCGATAACTGTGTAACACTGTAGCACAATTGACTAGTTAGGTAGAAGATCTAATCTCCATCCTAACAAATGAAAAAGTTTGTGTGTAAGTTAAAACTTTTGGGTACATTCAAACCCAGTACACTTCTCTTTTCTACTTTAGCAGTCCTGCAGATATCAGTCACCTTTGAAGTCTCTTTTTGTCAAGCTTCAGCCCCATAACCTTTGTGGCACATGCGAAAACTGTGTAATACTGTAGTACAAATAACTAGTTAGTTAGGAGTTCTAATCTCAGTCCTGGCAAATGTGAAAGTGCGTGTGTTTATAAGTTAAAGCTTTTGGGTCAATTCAAACTCAGTACAGTTCCCCTTTCCCTGCTTTAGCAGTCCTGCAGATATCAGTCACCTTAGAAGTCCCTTTCATCAGGCCTCATGCCCATAAGCTCTGTGGTGCACGTGATAACTGCATGACACTATAGGAGTTCTAATCTCAGTCCTGGCAAATGTAAAAGTGTGTGTGTGTGTGTGTGTTTATAAGTTAAAGCTTTTGGGTCCATTCAAACCCAGTACACTTCCCATTTCCCTACTTTAGCAGTCCTGCAGATATCAATTACCTTAGAGGTCCCTTTTCATCAGTTCTCAGCCCCATAATTTCTGTGGCATGGGTGATAACACTGTAACACTACAGTACAAATAACTAGTTAGGTAGGAGTTCGAATCTAAGTCCTGGCAAATGTAAAAGTGTGTGTGTGTGTGTGTGTGTGTGTGTGTGTGTGTGTGTGTGTGTGTGTGTGTGTGTGTGTGTGTGTGTGTGCTTTTATAAGTTAAAGCTTTTGGGTCCATTCACATTCAGTATACTTCCCGTTTCCTTACTTTAGCTGTCATAGAGATATCAGTCACCTTAGAAGTCCCTTTCGTCAGACCTCAGCCCCATAAGTTCTGTGGTGCATGCGATAACTGTGTAACACTGTAGTACAAATAACAAGTTAGGTATAAGTTTTAATCTCAGTTCTGGCAACTGTAAAAGTGGGTGTGCTTATAAGTTAAAGCTTATGAGTCCATTCAAACTCAGTACACTTCCCCTTTCCCACTTTAGCAGTCCTGAAGATACCAGTCGCCTTAGAAGTCTCTTTTGTCAGGCTTTAGTCCCATAAGCTTTGTGGCATGTGCAATAACTGTGTAACATTGTAGTGTCAATACCTAGTTAGGAGTTCTAGTCCCAGTTCTAGAAAATGTGTATGTGTATATGTGTAGTTTAAAACATTTTGTGATCTCTCTCACCTAGTACATCACCCATTGCGATATTTTACAAGGGCTGGTGATGTTCCTCACCTTTGAAGTACCTTTTGGTGTGTGTGAGTGTGTGTGTGTGTGTGTGTGTGTGTGTGTGTGTGTGTGTGTGTGTGTGTGTGTTTGTGCACATGCATCTAAACAGTATCCTGCCTGTGTGGGGGGGTTGTTGTGTTTGTGTTTGTGTGAGAACCATATCCATTGGGGGGTGGGTTTTGCAACTTTTTGCTGTTGCCCACCCAGTACATGTCCCAGTGTCCACATTACAAGGCCCACAGTTGTCATCCACTGTAGAGGGACCTGCAGACACTCTGCAGCCCTATAAGTATTGTGATATGTGCAATAACTATGTGACAGTATGGAATAGATAACAAGATAGGCTGCCCATCTAATCCTTGGATATATTTCCCCACCCAGGAATCATACACAAACACATTCAGGCAGGCAGCCACCTCTAAATCAGTAGGTGGCCTGCAAACCAGCTCACAGATAGAACCCACAGTGTGAAAGCAGTGAACTCCATATCAGACTGCTGAACAGTCACAAGTGAAGTCCCACAGGTTGTGGACCTGGGTTCCCTCATGTTTGGGATCCACACCTCTAAGGACCAGCCCAATACACAGACACCCTGTCTAACAATGATTGCAGATGACTACAAGGTGGGTGCTATTATTACTAACCCCACGTGAGGTTGACATCCTTCACAAAGGCCTCCCTGAGACCTATGACTATTATCAGAACCCTGGACATAAGCTCAATGCCAGATGATGTGCCGTCATCCTCATTGGGTACGACATATTTCCCATAAAGAAATACATTGATGGTAGACCACTCAACACTGATGCTGGTATAACAGAAGTGGGAACACAGGTGGAAAGTGAGCTCTGTGTTGAACACCACAGTGCCACTGTCTTCCAAAAGTCCTTCCATGTGTCACTTCTTCTGACTCAAGGTGTTGAATCCTGGAAGTAAAGAGACAGTACTTCCCTGTACACTCCCCTCAGTAGGCCAGTCAATGTGTATTATGGCCATTTGCCATGTACCCCACAGGACACCAGCAACAACAGGATAGGCTGCAAAAACACCTCACAAAGAGGATCTTAGGTACTACATACTTGCCCCTTACGGACAGATTCTGACAACTGCAATGAATCTCTGTCTCATATTGGCTACTTAGGTGCAATCTCTACCCGACACACACAGCCATGTCTGACCCAACCCTGTCAGGAATGCTACAGTTGAGGAAACCAATCTGTCCACACAACATACCCCAGATACCACTACCCCATTCTCATAATCAACAGGACATGTTGGAGGGAAAGGTTCACAACCCAGAGACTGGCAACACTATGGAATAGACTCCACATACTCAGATCACTCCACAACAAGTACAAATATGACTCTGTCATTGCCCATGTTGGTGTGAACAACCTGAGATGTACCTCCCTGGACTACATGAAAAGAGACATGGAAGAGATCTCTGATCTTGTAGCCCAAGCAGGTATGACCCTAGCCCTGAGTTGCATTCTGCCATCACCAAGAATGATGCCGCAGTACAAGGACAAAATGATTGACTTCAACAATTGGCTAAGCTTCTGGTGCCATTCTAAAGGGATCCAGTATTTGTCTGCCTGGGATGACATGGTCGACAGACCACGATGCTTTGCCAGAGATGGCCTGCACCTGTCACCCCTGGGTTTCCAGATACTGGCTAAGGTTTCTGCTGCACCTATAGTGCCTCTTTTAGGCAAGGTTCAAATGACAAATTCACCACCATAACAGGAACAGGCAAGCAAAAACTGAGGGTGATGCTACTCAATACTAGAAGTCTAAATCTCAAAATGCACATACTCGAGGCACTCCTTAAAATGGAGAACATTGATATCTGTGCAGTGACTGAGACCTGGTTCAAGGCTCCAGAGAGCAACCCTTCACTACCAGGCTATAACTCATACCACACTTTTCGACCATGTAACCTCGACCGCAACACCAAAGGTGGAGGTGTGTCCAAATTCATTAAGGATATCCACACCTCCAAGCTAGTTGCTCAGCATAATGCAGCCGAGGTTACCAAAGTGCAACTAACACTGTGCAAAACTGCAATCCAAATTGTATTGTAGCTTGCTACATATCACCAACCATGCCCCAGGATTCCCACTCCTCTTTTCTTGATGTACTGGAAAATATTAGGGTTCAACCAAACACCCTAATAATGGGCGATTTCAACTACCCCACCATTAACTGGGAAAACTACTCATGTACCAACTCCTTTGCTCAACGCCTTCTGGAATTCATAAACTCCAGTGCCCTGGATCAACTTATCCACACCCCCACCAGGGGTAACAATATCCTAGATCTAGTCATTATCAACCTGAAGTCAATGCCTCATTGGTCCGATCTGACCATAAGCTAATTACCCTTGATATCAACATCCTGCCCCCACTCCCCATTAAGGAAACCATGGTAAAACATTTCTCCAAAGCCAACTTCATGCTTCTTAAGACAGAAGTGGTGAACTTCATGACACCCACACAGATGGACAATACAGTTACAACTAGTGAATCCTACACAATTGCACTTTATAAGCACTTACATGAGTGTATGCATCATGCTATCCCAAACAGAACAAAGACACTATCCTCCAAAAAAAGGAAGCCAATATGGTGGTCCCCTGCCATAAACAAACTGTACAACAGAAGGAAGAAACTGTTGCTAAATAGAGTAAAATCCCATGAGTGGAGGAGGTCCAAGGTCAGCCTCAGTAAGAAGCTGCAATCCCTGATAAAATCCTCCAAAGCTAGTTATGAAAACAAAATTGCCACTGATTCTAAAGACAACCACAAAGCATTCTATAGCTATGTCAAGAATCTCAATAGCAACACTCAGATCTGCTCTGAGTTACAGCACAATGGCACTAAATATACAGACCCAACTGATATTGCCAACATCCTGGCAGACAGGTTCAATGCTAACTTTACCCCCCTCACACACCCTAAAGAGTCCATCTCTATACCAGAAGAATGCAAAGTTCCTGTAATCACAGCTGCACAGGTAAAAAACACACTCTCCAAAGCCCAGAACACAGCATCCATGGGACCAGACAACATTCCAGGCTGCATTCTACATGAACTACAGAATGAACTGGCACCCCACCTAAGTACCATGTTCAATCATAGCCTCACCTCAGGCTTTGTGCATGCTGAATGGTGCACAGTGACGGTTATCCCACTCCACAAGGTGGGAGCCACCACGGACCCCGGGAACTACTGCCCCATTAGCCTGACGAGCCTGCTCTGCAAGGCCATGGAATGTATCATGATGGAACTTATAAACAAAGACATTGGTAATCTCCAAACTCTGGACCCCACACAGTTTGGGTTTGTAAAAGGCAGATCATGTCTCCTAAACCTGATAGACTTCTTTGTCACCAAAGCTGTAGATAAGGGTAAGGTGGTTCACACAGCCTATCTAGATCTTGCCAAGGCTTTTGACACCATCCCCTAGTCTGGAATTATAGATAAACTCACTAAACTAGGTATAAATCCCTATGTCACAAGATGGGTTGCCAACTGGCTCACTGACAGAACCCACACTGTGAAAGTAGCAGACTCCAAATCCGACTTCAGACCAGTGACAAGTGGAGTTCCACAGGGTTTAGTCCTGGGTCCTCTCTTGTTTGGTATCTACTTCTCTGAAGTACAGGCTAACACAGAAGGTCTTTGGCTAATGAAGTTAGCAGATGACTGCAAACTAAGAGCCACAATCGAAACTCCTAACGATGTGGACATCCTTCAAAAGGGCCTCACTGAGACAGATGCCTGGTGTCAAAGCCATGGCCTCAAGTTTAATGCCAAAAAGTGCATTGTCAACCCCTTTGGTAAAAACTCTGTACCCATGAACTACAACATAGGCGGTAGTATACTTAACACCAAAAGTGTGATAAGAGACCTTGGGACACAGGTGGACAGTAGTCTCTCCTTTGATAATCACATTGCCACAGTAGTCAGGAAATCCTTCTACATGACACATCTCATCACAAAAGGTTTCTCATCCAGAAAAAAAGAGGTCATTGTTCCCCTCTACTCATCACTCATTAGACCCATTATAGAGTGCAACGCCCCTTTTGGTATGTACCGCACAAGACATCTATAACAACTGGAAAGGCTGCAGAAATACCTCACAGAGAGGATTACTGGCTTCAAACAGATGCCCTCTGCAGACCGTCTCAAAAAACTCCAGCTTTACTCCGTCGCATATCCCCTACTCAGAGGTGATCTCTGCCTAACATACAAAGCTATGTGAGGCCCAGAGCTGCTGGACATGCTCCACTTAAACAAATTCCAATCCCTCCGAGCTACATGCTCTAGGGTCCTACACCTTGTCACCACAATAAACAGAACATGCCGGAGGGATAGATTCCTGTCCCAGTGACTTCCCATACTCTGGAATAAACTACCTATCTATATCAAACCAATCTCCTCATTAGCACTCTTCAAGAAAATTCTTGATGATTGGATGGTAAATAGGAAATTGACCCCGGGGATCACCTCTGTGGCTCTGCTCGACAGTGGCACAGGAAACTAATTTTCTTGGGTGGCAAAAGCCAGGGTACCTTTTTGTCTGGGCTTGTATAGGCCCCAGGGCCGATAGCCTACTACCTACCTATGAACCTATGAATTGAGCACATCACTGGCCCTCTTCAAGAGAAATCAGGAGGCATGTCCATCCTGGGGATTACTCCAGTGACTATACTCAGTAGACACACTGGGGAGTATTGTCAGGTGGCATGATGCCAGTGTATTCCCATATGCTAGCCTTGTAAAGCCTCCATGGCCATTTCCCATGTACACACCTACGACTCTTTGAACCTGTGGATCTCAGTACTGTCAAATGTGTGTTTGTGTGCATTAGTGTGTATGAAAGTGCTTGTGATTGTGTAAATGTGGGTGAAGTGGTTGGTGGCATTTTCTCACCCAGTACAACTACCATTGCCATACCTTACAAGTGCTGTAGATGTTATTCAATATATAGGTACCTTGGGATACTCCACAACCTATAGGCTTTGTGGTGTGTGCAGTAACTGCATAACACTATATTACCAATAACCACATAGCTAGGGGTTCTAATATGAGTACAGCAAATGTGTGTGTGTGTGTGTGTGTGTGTGTGTGTGTGTGTGTGTGTGTGTGTGTGTGTGTGTGTGTGTGTGTGTATTATTGTGTGTATATGTGTAGGTTACAGTATTTTGTGGCCTCTCTCACCTAGTACATCAGTCATTGTCATAATTTGCAAGGCCTGGTGATGTCCCTCACCTTAGAAGCACCTTTGGACAAGTGTCACCCCATAATCTCTGTGGCATGTGCGATAAATGCATAGCACTGTAGTAACAATAAATAGATAGGTAGGTGTTCTAATCTCAGTCCTGGCAAATGTGTGTGAGAGAAGATTATCATGTGTGTGTTTGTGTGTAAACAACATCCATTGGATGGGTATGGTTTCATATTTTATGCCCATCCAATGGTACACACAGTACACATTCCTAAGTCTACTGTATGAGGTCCGCTGTTCACATTAACCATAGTGGTATTTGCAGATACTCTTCAACCCTATAAGCCCTGTGCAACAGTATGGTTCAAATAACAAGATAGGTTGGTATGCTAATGTCAGTACTGGCAAGTGTGTGTGTGTGTGTGTGTGTGTGTGTGTGTGTGTGTGTGTGTGTGTGTGTGTGAGTGTGCACGCACACACTGATGTGTATAGCAGTGGTTGTGAGTGTATAGACTTGTATGCAACACTATTATGAGTACTCACACACCCAGTACAGCCACCATTGCCATACCCCACAAGGCCATGCGATGTTATTCACCTTACAGGTACCTTGTAACACTCATCACTCTAGTAGTCCTGTGCCACCTGCAATAACCGCATAATAGTGTGGTACTACAACTTGATGGGTAGGGGTTCCAAACACTGCACTGGCAACTGTGATCCTGTACGTGCATGTGTGTGTGTGTGTGTGTGTGTGTGTGTGTGTGTGTGTGTGTGTGTGTGTGTGTGTGTGTGTGTGTGTGTGTGTGTGTGTGTGTGTGTGCATGTGCGTGTGTGTGTGTGTGTGTGTGTGTGTGTGTATGTGTGTGTGTGTGAACAGTATTCTCTGTCTGTTTGGTCGACACAATATCCTCTGGGGTTGAGAGCATTAGCAATCTGAGGTGTGTTCCACCCACCACACTTACCATTGTCCACCCTGCTATAGCTGATATCAACCGTCATAAACATATATTATACTCCTCATCCCTATAGGCTGTGAGGCACATGTAAGAACTGTTACACAGACCTGGGAAATGTGTGCAGATACAGCTGTACCTCAACAATGACATGGTTGATGTGTTACAACACTGCCATACTCCTTGTTGGTGATGTTTGCAAGGCCACATCCTACTGGCGCACAGACACCTGGAACACAAATAGAATACAGCATGTGAGAACACATTCACTTGGTGTTACTAACACCAATAATGCCTCATGGCTAAAAAGGTACACACACACTCTGATGTGTACCCATTACAAATGCCAGATGACAGCACCTTACACAGCATTAAATAGCTACACTCTACTAAAGTCACCCTGTGAATCAGACCCATATAAGCATGTCCCTACATCGATGATATAGGTGGCATGGATGTGGCACAGGTATTATCATATGCACAGGGTGTTGTGTGTGTTTGCCAGAAGCCTAGGCTGGGCCATATGGTTGACATCATGTGTGTGAGTTTAGAGAGTGTTCATTAAATGGGCAGTGCAGGCGTGGTGTGTGTGTGTGTGTGTGTGTGTGTGTGTGTGTGTGTGTGTGTGTGTGTGTGTGTGTGTGTGTGTGTGTGTGTGTGTGTGTGTGTGTGTGTGTATGGAGGTGACTTTTCTTATGGTGATGTGTGTGTGTGTGTGTGTGTGTGTACACACAGTCACATCATGTGGGTGCCCTACACAGGTATATTTTGGACAGCTATGGGCCATACATAGCAGGGTGTACAGTTGAACATCTCTGGCCATGAACACGGGAACTGGGCCTGCTGAGGGTATCACCGACACCACTAAGGTTGTGTCCAGATGCAGTACTACTCCCTGCTGGTGACTGCTGCCTGCTGGATCCACATCCGCATTGGGACCATCCAGGATCATGTGCCCATGGCCTGCTGCATCATGGCATGGACAGCACATACCCTTCAGTAGTGCTGGTGGTACTGCCAGCATGGGAATGTGATGGTGCACAGCCATGTAGACCCTCAGATGATTGTGGTGCTGCCCTACAGCCACATGGCTGCTGGCCAGCATCCACCAAATGCTCAAGCACAGATATTTCAGTGAGTTCATATTGCCACAGACACCAGGGACATGCTCATCCATGCATATATGTCTGGTATTACAGTCATTACATGCCTGTGCCTCCATGACAGCCTGAAACATGCATGCTACCATGGCACTTGCAACAGGGTCATGACGGACTGCAATCCTCTTCTGAGCACCTCTGCCCATCTGCCTGTGTGGGACCTCACCAGCACTCTGGCTATGTCTAGTCCCTGCACCCTCACTTGCCATAGTCACCACAGGAGCCTGTTCCATGCCACTGTCTGCCAAGTGTCCATTATCTGTGGCCATTGGTGGTGGGGTATGTGTGGGCATTGTGACTGTGTGCAAGGAGGGAGTTGACAATAGTGGGATGCCAACCAATGGCACAGTATCAGCCCCTGACAACCCCACCTGTGCCTCAATATGAGTATCATCATGATCAGATTCTGCAGAGACACTGACACCATGCCTACCTATGAGGGAAAAACAACATATGTAAATTACTACCGTCACTATAGGAGAGATGCCTCAAAAGCATTACACAGAACTCACATTAGCTGACTGGGGGCACTCATGACACACAGTCAGACAATAACATACACACTCTGGACAGACCCTCAGCATCATGCAGTGCAGCCCTTTCTAATTACCTTTACTACTAATATACACCTCTGGGATACGTGAGTGGTGTTAGTAGGTGATGGTTCTTCACCTAGCATGCACTGCACCTGTGTAAATAATTGCTGTTCACTTGTATAGCACTGTGGCAACTCCTACAGAACATACCCCCCAACTGTACAGGGTTTTGCTGAATGTCTACATGTGTGGCTCATATGTTTAGTCTGTTCCTAATAACATCTGTGTTTGTCTGATATATTACTGGGTTGGCCTGTGGAATTGTGCCACTATGTAATGTCCTACGTTGAGGTGCAGACTGCATAACCTGCAGTGTATGTATTTTAAAACAAAGCCAGTTATTCAAACCACTTTACAAGCTTACAGTGGATATAGTAAGTGTACACACACCTGTTAACATTCCAGGTTGTTGTGATATATCACATCAGACCTCAGAAATCAGATCATAACATTGCCATAATTTTATATGACATATAACCTGTGCAATCCAACTGAAGAATATACACATCAGTTACAGATAACATCTGGTAATTGAAATAGGTACAATAGGCTGGTGGCATGAGTGTGCACACCCTTAAAGTGATACTCTGTTAAAGCAACGTTTGATTTAATCACAGCATGCAGTCTTCTTGGGAAAGTGTCTATCAGCATGGCACATCTTGACTTGCCAATGTTTGCAGACTCTCCCTTGTAAAACCCCTCCAACTATGTCATATTGCAAGGTCATTCCCTGTGCACTGCCCTCTTCAGGTCACCCTGCACATATCCTTTTGGATATAGGTCTGGGCTCTGACTCAGCCAGTGCAGAACATTGCATGTGTTTTGGTGAAGCCATCCTTTTGTTGATTTGGATGTATGGTTTGGGCCATTGTTGTGTGGAAAGGTGGAATTCTTCACCATCCACAGCTATGTGGCATTCACCAGAATGTTTTGAAGCCACAAGGCACCAGTGTTTGGAACTGTTCATAATCCCCTCTAACTTGGATGCAGCCCCAGTTCCAGCTTGTGAACAGCAACCCCAAAGCAGGATACTGCCATCACCATGCTTCACTGTGGGGTAGTGGTGTTGTGGTGATGTGCAGTGGTGATATTACGCGAAACACACCTGCCAGAATTGTGGCCAAAGACTTCAGCAATGGTCCCAAATTACCATAACACATTTTCCCACTTGCTTTTTGGAGACCTGATGTATTGTTTTCAGACTTCCACCAAGCTTGGATATTGTTTGATGTGAGGAACGTCTGCCATCTTCCAACCCTACCCTATAGGCAGGAGATATGGAGACCTTGGAAGATTGCTGTGACATATGGTACACACCTAGTACTTGCCAAAGAGTCCTGCTACTCCTTCACTGTTGCTGTAGGGCTGCTGGCAGCCCCATGTCCAGTTTTGGTCTTGTATTCTCATAGACTTTGTGGGATGTCCACTCCTTCACAATGTCACTGTAGCCTCATATTTTAACCACCTTTTGATGACTGCACTGTGTTCCATGGCATGTGAAATGCTGTGTAAATATTTTGGTACCCTTCTCCAGGCTGATACTTCTCAAACATGTGGTCCCTTAGCAGCTTCATCAGCTCTATATGAACCATGGCTGTTGCTGTAGCAGGCAACTGGGTATATGAAAGGATACTCCAGGTAGGACAGCTGACCGTTAGTTGCTGTTAATCAAAAAGTCACTGTAATTAATGGCTGTTGTGTACCCAATAAGATGTACTGGTGTAGTTATATTGAAAGCTGCCTCAACACAGTACTAGCTTCAGCCCGTGCACACATATGCATCTAGGTTGTTGTACTATTGTTATGTGTCATTATTGTTCCCCTAACAGATTTGTTTGCTTTACAATTGAATTGTACAGGTTATAGGTCACATGAAAGGTGGGCAGTATTTTGAGCCTGTCTATTATGCTCATTTTTGTATATCACACATACCTGACATTCAAACACGTGTGTACACCATTTATATGCACAGTAAACCACTAATTTCTCTAATATGACTCTGATTTTGCCCCCCCTCCCATTTTGTCAGTCTTTCTGCAGGTGTCCTGCAATGACAGGTTGTGAGGTATGCTACAGATATGTGACATCTCCCGCAAATAGGCCCCTGTCATGGCCACCATGATGCAATGCAGTAAACACCACCACAGATGAACATGCAGATATTGCCAAATGTCTGAGTGTAACAGTTTTGTGCATGTTCACATGCATTAACTTTAGCATGCCTGGGGTACTGGTGAGCCACAAAAGGCAAACCCCATACTTACTGGATTCAAGCTGCTGTCCCATATGCAGACCAGAGTGATCTATGTAGTTGTGAGGTAGAGGTATTCTCAGCTGATTCACATTATGCATTGGTACAAGGTGAATGCTATATTTTCTGCACAGGTACAGTACACACTATGATATTACACAATTTGCTGTCCTTCACCATAGATGTGCACTTGTGTGCATTACTACACCCCACCCACTAATCATTTTGCACTGCCAATGCATCTGGAGACCCTGTAGAAGACAGTTTAAATGCTACCTCATTACATTGATGTGCAGTTTGGCCTTACCTGTTGCATGGGTGCTACACACCTCCACAACTGCTGTTTCCCATGTTTGAGTTTGTGTGGGGGCTACCACAAGGTTGGCAAGGAGCTCCTCTGTCACTGTAAGTGGGCCTGTGCAGTTGCCCCCCCCCCCACCGGTAGCAGTACAGTCCCTCGCTACAGCAACAGCCCTTTGCCAGGCATGATGTATCAGGTCAGTTGCTGCATGCCTGACCTGATCATATGTGCATCCATGGTGGCCCAACAAGTTCACTCTGTGGACGATCTCATCCAACAGGACAGTCCTTGCCTGCAGCTTTTGCCATCTACAGTCAGAAAGGGTGGCATAGTTTAAAATTACAGCTTCTGTGATGGCTGCTGTCTCCACATCTGTGTAAGGAGTTTGCCGCTGCATGGCACCTGGAAGACATACACAGGGAAACACATTACAGGACCTACAGAGCCAGCACATGCATATGGACTATAAGCCAACACTTACAAACACATCATACCCCTGTACCTGGCAGCACTGTAAGAACATGCATTGTATTCCTGGTCCTGATGTGTAATGTTCCCCCCAATGAGGGCCAGTACATTGCATAAACCACCAGTCATCATTTACGTTTGTGTAGAGGGATGACAGTGGCCATTTTCCTTGCAGATGGGAAGTCAATGGTGCTCAGGCATTGCTTGCATACAGTGTGTAATGGAGCTGGAAGTATATGCCTGCATTCATGTAGGATGCAGACAGGAATGTTATCAGTCCCCAAGGGGACTTGCTTTTGTTAACATTGATTAGGTAGTTTGCACCTGATCCATGATGATGAGGGGAGGGGTGCATATGCTGTGCATATCCACCTATACTGATGGGGATCCAGGGGGGTATTTACCCTAAGCCTTCCTGCAGCAGATTGGCTGTAGCTATGGTGTATGTGTATGTGCTGTGATTGACCACCATTACAGGGTGGGTTGGGTTGTTGCCTCTGAGACTGCAGAAATATGTGAAGATGGCCTTGTGATTGCCCTTTGTGGATGTGTCCAATTTGCACTCATAGTTAGACTTACAGAAATCCACCTGTGGCCCACTATGCTCATTCAGACAAAGGTTGACATGCAGCCCAGTTGATGCCTGTTCCTACTTTGCCCTGTACAACAAATATAGCATCACATTATATGCTTTGTACATTACTGCTTGCCAGCAAAGGGTTTTTCTCTACTTAGGTGGAGACAGGTCTTACAAGTAAGGTATTGCTGAGGCCATACAGCCATGTGGGTGGTCATATATCTATTTGTGGTAGGCATGGATACAAGGTCATAACACAGTTGGCCACCTCTACAGTTTTAATGTGATACTCATGCTTATTATACTACCCATGACTGTGTCAGGGCAATGACACAACCAGTAGCTGTAGAGGTGTAACTCTGTTGGATGCACAGATACTAAGGTTACACACTTTGTACAACATGTACAGCTTATTCACCTGGCATTTTGCATCCCATGTCAGTTGTTATGAGGCAGCCAGGTACACCTACCCATACACACATATGCACAGGTAATACCTGCTATACATTTCTGTTCTATATCAGTATGGCTCACTGTAATGACAGTCTTGCTGCTCAGTCAGTCAAGTCAACCTGTAAGGGCAGGACATCTGTAGGACAGCACACATACATTGTAGGCTATGGGTCACAATTAGTGACACTTTCTTCATATTGCTGTAACACACATATCTCATTTGATAGTGCAGTAGCCTTTGCATTCACAGACATACCCTGGAGGATGTCTGATGCTCATATGGCAGGCAGAGAGGTGAAAGGCTAGTTGTGCAGTAGTGAAGGTAGAAACTGTTAATGTTGCGAGTATGACAGGTATGGGGACAGAGCTAGCTGATATGCTGGACAGAGGAAGGGTGGATATATTGTGTGCTCCACAGACCAGATGGAAGGGGTGTACAGCTGTGAGTATCAGAGTCGGGTACAAATAGTTCTATCATGATGTGTATGAGAGGGGAAATGGTTTAGGGGTTAACCTGAAGGAACATTATGCCAAGAGTGTTTGTGGAGGTGATAAGAGTGTCGGGTAGAGTGATATTTAGGAGGCTGGGAAATGATGGTGTAATGTTGACAGTTGTTAGTGCATATGCTTAGCTAATTGTATGTGTGATGGATGAGACGGACGTACTTTGGCATGGTTGGATGAAATGGTGATGCGTGTACCCAAGGGTGAGTGAGTGGTGATTGGAGCAGACTTCAATGGGCATGTTGGTGAAGGGGACTGAGGGGATGCAGAAGTGATGTGCAGGTATAGTGTTAAGCAAAGGAATTCAAAGGTGAGATTGTGGTGGAGTTTGCAACAGAGATTGGACATGGGTGTGGTGAATATATAGTTTTACTAGACTGAGGGGCATAGGGTGACATACAAGAGTGGAAGAAGATGCACACAGGTGGAGTATCTCCTATGCAGGTGGGCAGTTTGAAGGGGATTGGTAACTGTAAAGTGGCAATAGGGGAAAATGTAGTTAGGCAGCAAGAAAAGGTGGTCTGTGGGATGACATTGGTGATCAAGAAGAGGGGGAGGAGTGTGAAGGCAGCATCATGGATCAAATGGTGGATACTGAGAAAGGGTGATTGTGAGGTTGAGTTCAGGGAAGAGTTAAGACAGGCAGTGGGTGGCAGTGAAGAGTTACCAAATATCTGGGTAACTACATCCAAACTAGTAAGGGACGTGAGTAGAATGGGGCTTGATTTGACATCTGCACAGAGGAAGGAGGACAAGGAGACCTGCTGGTGGCATGTGAAAGTACAGGGGAGTATACAGAGAAAGAGGATGGCCAAGGAGAAGTGGGATTGTCAGACAGATGAAGAAAGTAGACAGATACATATCTTTATTTAACAATATATATGTATACATTATATACGTATTTGTTTTATATGTATAGCTCCATATATCTGATGTATATACTTTTTTATATTTATCTATCACCATGCACATCTATATGTGTATATTTATATATACTAAACATGACTGATTCCACAGTGTTTGTTCCCTACTATTCTATACCTGTACTGAATGATATGTTTCAAAAAACAACATTTCTTATTACAGCTCAGATGGTGTAGTGGTATATTGCTCTGACTATAGTATGGGTCCTGGGTTCAAGACTTAGCAGTACTGATTATTTTGTTGCTGGGCAGAACAGTGGCTGATGGAGATAGGGTGATTAAGGCAGTTTTAAGCAGCTGTAAGTGAGTTTGCAATGGTTTGAATGATGGTAAACGATGCCAACACATGGTTAAATGGGAAACTGCTTAATCTGTGCAGGCATTGCTTAGCATTGTGCAAACTCACTTACTGCCACTTATTGCCACTTACTGCTGCCTACTGCAGCTTCCTCCCACTTACCCAGTACTCATTTCTTTAAAAGAAAAGAAAAAAGGGGTGATAGGAAATTGGTGAAAAAGGGGGCATGAAGAGGGAAATACAATATGAAAGATAGCTAGGGATGTGCAGGAGTGGTGTAGGGAAGGTCCATAGCTGTCCATTTCTGATACAGCAACAGTTGTGCATTTGTACAGAATTTGGAGGTGAATTTGGACACTGAAACCCCTGAGACAGGGGTTGAGACAACAGTAATGTGTTGTTAAGCCAATTAGACCAGATTACATGTGTCCAGTGGACACTTGCAAAATGGACAGCTATGTACGGAGTGACAGTTTTTGTGTGAACAGATTGCCATTTTTTTTTTAAGATAAGAGTGGGATGCCGTGGAAGGATAGTAGGTATATTTGGGGAGGTAGGTTGGGTAGGAAGACAGACAAGACAGCAGACATGGGTAGTATATGACACATGTGGGGGATAAACATCTTGGACAGGGAGGGTGGTTTGGAATCAGACAGCCACAAGCCCCCAAACGAATACAGTGGGACTGAGGTCCCCAACCATGGGCAGTCAATAATGTGCCTTCACAGCCCCAAAGGTGGCTGTGCTGGGGGCTGAGCGGGAGTGGCAGGCTGACCCTCAAGATGTGCCACTTGGCCCTCAAGCTGGCATAGCTGATCTCTGAACTCCTTTCAAAGCTCACTACACACCAGTACCCAGACCTGATGATGATTGACAGTATCCTGTCTGCACCCTGTCCCAGGAAGAGGACGGGGCCCATCCCCTGAGGCGGTTCCACCTAAAGATGGTACAGGACCAGCAGATGAGGAGGTCCCAGGTTTGGTGCCAGACATGCTAGTGCCCAGTGCCAGAGCCAGTTGAGGAGGGACAGGCAGATCCACTGAGATCGCCCTTCCCAGATGTGCTATGATGTTGAGGTTTTACAACATATGCTGGTTAGTCATGAACAACATATTCCAGGATTAGTTATAACAGAATGTATGGTTGTTCCCATTAACCCAAAACAATAGATTTGAAACAGTTGCATAGCAAACAGAACACATGCAAGTATGGAATCACAGTGGACATTATAATGGCATGCAGGTTACACTGATAGCAACAGGCCACCAGTGATAGTATTTGAACCGGGAACATTAATAATCAAACATTTAAATATTTGCAGAACAATAGGACACATGTCCCAACAGTAGGTTTGGTGAAAAACATACCCGTTGATTTATGTGTTTAGATTATTGGTGCAAATAGGCTGGGAGAGAGAGAGAGATGTCAATTAACAACTGTATAGGTGTCAATTGCTCACAACTTTAGCGATCATTGCTCTAATCATTACTCTCCAGGTATTACCCCACTTTACATTGACCTATGATTTTGGGTTAGGCAGTGTCATGTTTCTACACAGTGTATAATTACAGCCTTCTTACAGCTCATTTATACCTTTTCTTACCTGGCAGACCTGTGGAGGATATTACTGTTAACACTACCTGACTGTTTCTACCAATATTCACATAGTCAAGGTTACATATGTGCACTCATAGTGTGTGTGTGTGTGTGTGTGTGTGTGTGTGTGTGTGTGTGTGTGTGTGTGTGTGTGTGTGTGTGTGTGTGTGCTACTGCCATACTCCACCTTGATTTCTATTTGTCACCCTGGGTGTTGGCGTCAGTGACCACTAGCTGTGACAACATGACACTTGAGGAACATTTCTTGGAAGAGACTACTTGGTGTACGTATCTGTTTTGCTGTCATTTGAAGCCTTGGGGTTGGATAGTGGTTGTTGTACACACTGTATATTTACAGCCTTCTTACAGCTCATTTATACATTTTCTTACCTTGCAGAGCTGTGGAAGAAATTTCTGTTAACAATACCTGACGATTTCTACACATATTCACATATTCTTGGCTGAGATTATGCATGCCATACCAGTGCCAGGATTTGAACCATGCATGTTTGTGAAAAAAAGGTAAAACATGGTTGTGTTTCATTACAATGAGCTATTGGGGAACTGCTGTTTCTTTCTTGACTATTTTCTGTATAATACTCTCTTGTTTGGACAATCTGCTTTGTAATTCTGACATTCATGCATGGTAGATAGTTCTTATACTGTGTATTTATACTTCACATATTACAATATGGAAAACAGTGGTTAACACAACATTACTATTCAGGGATCAGATCTTGGCGCATGGAACATTTCTTATAGTTAATCTGTTTTACAACTCCACAATCTTTGTCAGATGAGCCTCAATTAATTACTGCTGTCAGAGCCATAGTTTCTGTGCAGAACTAGAACACATTCAGATTCATACTACCACATAGCAAAGTAAACACAGCAGTCTGGGGTTTTGAGTTTTACTGACAGGTACTGACACTTTTATTGATATATACCCTGTATGGCAGTATTACTCTGCTAATGTCATGTTTATTCAGTACAAACAATACACATTTCTTACTGGCAGCCATTCTATTTATTTGCCCTGACTACTGCAAGCTAGATTTGTACTCACCAGACTTGCGATGCAGCCTTAGCAGCCTGCTGGCATGGGCATCCATATTCGCATCCCTCTCATCTGCAGCTGTACAGGAGATAGAGAAACATTTATGCATACCTATTCATCTCATACTTTATGCTGGACTTTGTTACACAATAATTGATACTGATACTTATACACTGCTGGGACATTCTGTGCCTGAGAATCTTGGATCCACTAGTCCAAGAGGACCCTCTTCCTATGCTTCAGGTCAACATAATGGTATTGGACCTGCTCACCAGTCCCAGAGATACCAGTAGTAGTGGTGAGGTCATGTGCAAGATGGTCCCAGGTCTCCACTTTATATTGGGAGTTCTGGTACTGGTCCTGCAGCAGTCTGCCTTCATGGTGTTTTACAAGGAGTCCATCCATGACCGTGGACTCCTGAATGCCCCAAAGCTGCGCCTGAAAGCAAACACCTTCACCAACACCAGCCATAGTGCCTGCAGTGATTAGCTACAACTGGTTATGGTTGCATTCCTGCCTGCGGGATTTAAATAGGGCTGGATTCCCACCCTTTGCCGTGATTGGCCAATTTTGAATATGCTGAGCTAAGTTAAGTGACGGACAAACCGCTTAGCAAAGATAAGCATTACTTAAAAGGGTATATGCTAAGCACTGCTTACCAGTGCACAAATCCGCTTAGCTACACTAATTACTGCTAAGCATGCAAATTTAAGCAATGCTTACTCCAGCTAAGCATAGTTGAGCACAATTTAGCATTGTTCAGTTTTCAATTTATGAACTATCAGGATTGTGGGGTTGATTTCTTCTTAATGATATCTTATGATATGTATGTTTCCCTTCCATAACATCCCCCTATGTACTTTATTATTGTGGCTATACTGTATGGGACATGTGTTTATATGGGGGTTTTACATCTGTACTACACTGATATGTCACATTTGGACCTGCTACACTACCCTGGTTAACAAATATATATATTATTCACAACCTCTTTATAAAAAAGATACTTTTAGTGTTGTTTTCAGATATGAAAATGAATGGATTGCACTGGGGCTTGAACCATGAATGGCTGCATGCTAAGTGAAAGCTCCAACCACTACACTACTTCATTTTGACTACTTTGGCTGTATATTTCTATTTAGATCCTTCAGATGTTTAAACTATGCTATACACAGCTGTGCAACATGCACACCAACTCAGCTATGCTTAAACTTTAGTGGGGATGGGGGAAAAAATATTATTTGTTTTATTTTTATTTGTTTGGGGATGTGCACATAGCTAACAGTCATATGTCTCCATCTCTTACAGCAGGTAATGTGTACGAGGCCTAACATGATGGGAGGGCAAAGAGGACAAATTTTAAATATTGCTCTTACAAACTTGGGAAGTTGATGACTAATAGGTTTTGCATTAGCATGACTTACTTGGAGGATGGGGAGTCTTACACTCATATGTTTGTCATTATTTAATTACTTCAAGCCTCATCTCTTTGCCAGGACACAAATCTAGACATTCTACAGATATCTGTTCAGTTGGGGGTATGCTGACAGTGTCCACGGACACTGGTTTTCTTTTCAAAGTGCCGTATGGCACTTCCTGAGTGCATGGGGCATGTTTAATGTGTGAGCAATGCTCGGACATGCCCCCTGCACTCATTTACAAATCATGCCCGTGCAGGTTATACAGCAGCGTGCCTTCATGAGTATGCAAGGAGCACTGCTGTGCTACACTGGCATGATCTGCTCCATGCAAGAATAGACTTATTCTTGCACAGAGCTTTAATGAATCCCAGGGTATGTGCCAGATTTATGAAGGCTTGCACAGAGTCTAATAGCAGTGTAAGATGGCAGACAGCCAATATGTCTGCCGTGCGATCCAGCAACAGCCGGCAGGGGCGTACATGAGAGCTTCTAAAGCTACTCTTGCATGGACAGTGTTATGTTATGCAAATTACCTCATTTGTTGCTGAAAGCTATGCCAATGAGGTAAATTTGCAATCCAGGAAACACTAACCTGTCTGTGGAAGAGTAGTGTTATTTGTAGAAATGTACTCCGTTGGTAACGGAGTACCATTCTGCAAATAGCTAAACGGAGCTATGACAGTTCCAAATAAAGGATGCATCCAGTTGAGGAAGCATGCCAATGGCCAAATATAAGGTCATTGGCATTTTTATAGGTTGAAAATTAATAAAAATGAATTTTTATTTGTTTTCCCCGATCTCTGATGTTTAAGTATAGCGCAGTGCCCGCAAATGTGTGGTGCTTTAAAAACCAGAAAATAATTAAAAATTGCCAAGGCTAGGCATGTTTAATAAAAAAGATTATTCTGCCATGCAGGTGAATGGCAGGCTGAAGACAACATGGCTACTGAGTAGTGGTTGCTAAGGGGGGAAGCTCAGTTTGAGAGATGTAACCAAGCATTAGTAGGCAATCCTATGCAAATGAGGATAAGGATAGTGAATCCCAATTTATCCTGGTATGTGAGCCATGTCCCTAGAGTGTAAGTGTAGGAGTAGGGGAGTAGTAGAGTACAAGATAGGTGACATCATGAGGGGGTATGTCTGAAAGATGGTAAGCTTATTGGAGCAAAGTGGCTTGTGTTTGCCATGAGTTGCTCAGGATTGCAAGAGGCGTGTCTACAGTTGTCCTAGCTGAAACCCAGAAACCGAAGGTGTACGCCGTGGATATATCTGAAATTTCTTGCAAACGTGCTTACACCATGTGCACATCTGTAAGCTTGTGTAAGCCTGTGTGTGCGCGTGTGCACTTATCTAAGCCTGTGTAAGCCTGTGCGTGCGCATGTGCGCTCATGTGCGCATGTTTGTGTGGCACTGCCCCTTGTGGAAACTGAAAGGGAAAAGGAAGGAAAAGAAGGAGTAGGAAGTTAACCAAGGAGAACTAGCAGAGCTGCCAGGTGAAATATATCACAATCAGCCAATTACACATGCAGTAGACTAGCCCAGTCCAGCACTTTAAACTCTGCAAACACCATTCCCCCATGCTTTTTTCTCAAGAACTCTGCAACACTGCAGTATACAAAGAGTGAAAACTTAAAAAGCTTAAGTCAGTCAAAATGTTAGCAGCTGCTATTGCTATCATAAGTCAGCATGTGCAAGATGCTGAGGGTGGTGATATTGCGAATGCTGCTGAGCAACCCACAGTGAGGAGATGGAGAAGAGTGTACAGACCCAGGGTAACCTACCAGAGGCTACATGAGCTGGAGATAGTGGAGCACTATAGAGTGGACAGAGACCTCCCACAGCAAATTGTTGAGCTGTGCCGGCCACGCCTCACACACAGAACCAACAGAGGGGAACCCATCCCAGTGGATACCAAGGTATGTGTTGGCCTATGAATATTAGCTACAGGTACCTTCCAGAGACCAACTGGTGATATGATGGGGGTTTCACAGGCATCAGCATCCAGGGTACTGCACCAGTTCCTGGATGCCATGTCAGCACATGTTGGTGAGCATGTATATTTCCCCAATTCCCATGAGGCATTGGCCAGCAATATGCATCTTTTCCCCCAAATAGCAGAATACCCTGAGGTAGTGGTTGCAATAGACTGCACGCACATGCACATCAAAGCACCAGCCGGTGAGCGGGGTAGGGTCTACATCAACCGCAAGGGCTTCCCATCCATCAACTGCCAGTTCATGTGTGATGCCCAGGGCATAATAATGAATGTGTGTGATGGCTGCCCTGGAAGCTATCACGATTCCCACATCTGGCATCTGACGCAGCTGTACCACAGATTTGCCAGTGGGGACATCCCTGACGGTCACCTAGTGGGGGATGCTGGATACGCACTGACACCCATCAGAAATGCACACACACCCGAACAAGAACTCCATAATGAGGCACACGCACAAACAAGAAACATAATTGAGCATGTGTTTGGGATGCTCAAGTCATGGTTCCAGTGCCTGGACACATCTGGTGGAGCCTTGCAGTACTCACCAACTACATGTACCCAAATTGTCATGGTATGTGCCATGCTACACAATATGATCCTGTGAAAACAGCTGCAGCAGGAACAGCATGGGGCAGGGCCAAACAGCCCCCCACCATTGCCAAGGCCTGCACAGGCACAGCGTGACTCGGAGGAGGAAAAACCTGAGCTTGCCCCAGTAGGCAGAAGGAGGCGTGCCCAGTATGCCGTGGCCTTGGCAAAGAGGCAACGCATAGCACATACACTGACTCAGTAGGAACCCTGGAAATGACACCTCTCTCTGACTCACACATACAATTAAAGGGATGCCTAACTTGACACTACCTGTTTTCAAACATGTATAGGGAGTGTACTATGTGCATCCGACATAGGCAGCCCTGCAGCACCACCTGAGGCATGACTTCCCTATTTTAAGCAATATAAAGCAGTGCTAAGCACATTTTACCACTGGTTAGCATATTTAAGCACAATTGCGTGGAGCTGCGCACCGCACACACTAGCGCAATGTTGGGCAATGTTGGGCAACGTTGGGCAATGTTGGGCAAAGTCAGGCAAAGTCGAGCAAAGTTGGGTAAACACACTCACACCTACTTTACTGTTCCTTAACCAGTCAGGTCTGCCCAGCAGGAAAATAAAAAGGAGTGACAGGGCTCGAACTCAGGATACTGTGCACTACAGTCACAGTACTGAACCACTAAGCCATGACAGCATTTCACTGGCACAGACGCAGCAGGACAATTGTAGACTAACGCAAACACAAACAAATGCTTTATCATGCCCTCCGAACTCCCCCCCCCAGGCCTATGCAGACAGATAACAGTAGGCTAGGCAGTGTGATGTGTGTTAGGTAGGCTATGAAGTCACAAACTAATATACGTGAAATTGGAAGCTAAGATCTGTAGTACAGTAGTATGCCTCAAGCCAGTACAATAGGCAACAGTACAGACTGAAATGGAGTACCTGACATAGCAGTGCAGGCCTAGCAAATGTGTATAAGTGTCAGGTGAACCCCTCATCCTATGTACACCCACAGTAACAATCAGGTGTGCCCCCCCCGGGTAGAAATGTACAAATAATAACAGTCCACCCTGTATGTAGAAATGTTGATAAGTCTATGCAAAGTGACTCATGGAAGCCCTGCAGGCACAGCGTGCTTCCTGTCGATGTACAACATAAAGGTAAGCCCTGAAGTAAAAAACAACTTGATTTTTCACACACATAGTATATAGGTCCATACTGGGCATGCTCAAACATTTAAACAAATTTAGCAAATTTCAGTCAGCAACATACTGAAAGGTCATACTGGGCATGCTCACACACTTAAATCAACGAAGCAAATGTCAGCCAACAACATACTGTAAGGTCATACTGGGCATGCTCACACACTTAGGATATGTCTGAGTACAGCAGTGGGCCACACATATCTGGCAGTTGCAGTTCTTACCCCAGAAACTTGTCACTATTCACCAATCCTGCCTTGCGCACACAGTTATATGAAAACAGACCCATATAATATACTGGACTCCTGTCATAATCAAACTATGTACTACAAGTACTTAAGTTGTTCAAAGAAAATGAAAATTCAAAGAAGATCAATAAATCTCCGATCAGTATCATCAATAAAAAATGAGCACTTCTAACATTATCCAATCCATGTTCTGGCAAAAATATTGTCAAAACGTCCATAGAGAACCATGAAGCTTTCTTTCGCTATGTCATAAATATCAATGTAAACTCATATATGTTCTGAGTCAGTGCAAACTGTAAATAAATACATGTACACGAATGACATTGCCAACATCTTGTCAGACAGGTTCATACATATTTACCCCCCTCTCACTGACAAAAGGGCCCATTATCATACCTGGAGATTGTGAAAACCCAGAAATCACATATACAATGGTTAAACAGCACTTTCCAAACCTAAAAACACGGCGTCTATGGGATGACATGGTTTCCCTAGCTGTGTCATATGTGAACTCCAAAACAAACAGACCCTGCAGCTGAGCAGTCTGTTGAGACTCACCCTCTGTACAGGATATGAAACTGTTGAATGAGTTACAGCAACATTTGGCACACTCCACAAGTGTTGGTGCACAACAGACTATGGCAACTATTGTCTTATAAGCCTATTAAGCCTGATCTGCAAGGCAATGGAGTCCATCATGATGAAATTCATAAACAGAGCTATTGGGAGCCTATAAACACCCAACCCTATCAATTTTGGTTTGGTCAGGGGCATATCATGGTTCCCAAACCTGCTAGACTGTTTTCAAGGCAGTTACCCAGGACATACATCAAGACATGAGCTACACACATCCCACATAGACCTTGAAAAGCCCTTTTCCAACATCCCAGACACATGTCGTATCCACAAAATCAACAACCTGTGCATAAATATGTATGTCATCTGATGGATTGCCAACTGGGGCACAGATAGATCACACAAGGTAAGAATTGTGGTCTCCTATTCAAGCTGGTAACAACTGCTGTCCCCCATGGCTCAGTCCTGGGACCCGTCCTGTCTGGTGTACACTTTTCAGAAATACAGTCAAACACACGAGGGCTATGTTTAGCAAAGTTTGTGGATGACTGCAAAAAAGTTGTCATAATCGATGTTTGGAACAACAGAGACATCCTTAAAAAGGGTCTCAGTCAGACAGATGTGGTGTCAAACTTATGGCCTCGAGCTACAGTCATACAAATACTACATAGGTGCCAACACCCTAAATATGGAGGTGATAATAAGGGATCTATGGACACATGTGGATAGTCATCTCTACTTCCATAAACACATTCACAAAGTGGTCAGAAAATCATGCTATGTGTTCCCACAAACTGCCAAGGTCTTTGCATGTAGGTCACAGGAGGTTCCCTCTACTCATCAGCCATCAGACTCGTCAGAGAGTACCACAACACACTTGCGATGAATCTGACTAGGCACCTTCAGCAGCTGGAAAGACCACTGAAGTACCTCAACAAGAGGATTACTGGCCTCAAACAGTTGCCCCATGCAACAAGACTGGATTTAACTCAATCTGTACTCTGTTGCATACTGTCTACTCTGGAGATCTCTGCCCAACAGACAGGTCCATGTCATGGCAACACTCAGATCTGCTCTGAGTTACAGATCAATGGCACTAAATATACAGACCCAACTGATATTCGCAACATCTTGGCAGATAGGATCAGTGCTAACTTTACCCCCCCTCTCACCCATGAAAGAGCACATCTCTATAACGGAAGACTGCAAAGTTGCTGTCATCATGGCTGCACAGGTAAAAAACACTGTCCAAAGCCAGGAACACAGCATCCATGGGACCAGATAACTTCCCAGGCTGTGTTCTACACAAACTACAGAATGAACAGGCACCACACTGATGTAGCACAAAACGAAACAACCAAGACAATGAAAAAACGTTTATTTCTCTAGCGCCTCGGCCACAGTAAGCCTTCAAGGAGTACCCCATCATACACAAAAAGCAGTTTAAATAGTAACAGTTAATTGAACCATAAAACAATAAAACAATCAACCAATTATTTAATAAAATTCAATCAAATAACACTTCTCCAGCAGCAGTCTGTATTCAGACCTTTAGGTAACAAAGTACTATATTTCAAGATAAAAATTGTTTCTTTCTTTAAAAGTAACTTTTCAACAACGGTAACATCAAGTTCATCAACAGCTACCTGTTGCAAAATAGTAGCTTGAAGACTATCACTCTGGCCACCATGATGTTCACAAAAATGTTGGGCTAAAGGGCTCTCTAACTTGCTAATTCTAATATCTGTTAAATGTTCAAGTAACCTAACCTTAAACATTCTCTTAGTTTGCCCAATGTAAAACTTGTTACATCCACATTTAATTGCATAAACAACCCTATGTGTTCTCCAATTATATATCCCATTAGGAATAAAACTAATATTATTAATATAAGGACAAATTTTTTTTTATAAAAGGGCAACCATTACACTTCCCACATGAAGACATACCTACATTAGCTATTTGATAATATATTTTCAACCCAGGTCTGAAGAATTTAGTATGTACATCCATATCTTTGATGTTTCTACCTCTTTTATAAGAAAACACTAACTTATTTGTCATTAGGTTGTCCAATTCACCAAAGTTCTTTAAAAATCCCCAAAAATGTGATATACAATTTTTGATACTATTACTACAAACATTATAAAAAGAAACTAAGAAAAAATTCTTATCATAATTATTAATACTATTACCAATATAAGTATTGCCCCTATCTTTATAGGTATTTCTAACATTATATCTCAATCTAATTACCTGTTGAATATCAGTGTCAAGTAATTAAGCATCATAATACCTTTTCAAAAACATACTTTTAGTCCGTTGTATTTCATTCAGAAATATTTCATTATCATTACATAAACGGGAAATTCTCAAAAATTCACCATATGGTAGAGCTTGAATGGTATGTTTAGGGTGACAACTAGTACCCATCAAAAAGTCATGTGGCATACCAAATTTCCTATGAATACTTGTAACCACAGGTTTACCAATGATACCTTGTAATTTAATATCTAAAAAATTAACTGTCTGCCCATATTGTAATCCATCAAAAGTAATATTAAATCTATTGTGTTGAATTTCCTGTACAAAATTATTTACAAAATGTATGCCATCTTCACACAAAAAAATTAGATCATCAATGTATCTATAATAGAATTTCACATATTTACGTACAATGAATGTACCATGATGTACCATGTTCAGTCATAGCCTCACCTCAGGCTTTGTGCCTGCTGAATGGTGCACAGTGATGGTTATCCCACTACACAAGGGTGGAGACACCATGGACCCCAGGAACTAGCGCCCCATTAGCCTGATGAGCCTGCTCTGCAAGGCCATGGAATGTATCAGCATACAACTTATAAAAAAGACATTGGTAATCTCCAAACTCTGGACCACAATGATGTTGGGTTTGTAAAATGCAGATCATGTCTCCTAAACCTGATAGACGTCATTGAAGCAGTCACCAGAACTGTAGACAAGAGTAAGGTGGTTTGCACAGCCTATGTAGATCTTGCCACAGCTTTCAACACCATTCCCCACTCTGGAATTATAGAGAAACCTACTAAACTAGGTATAAATTGCTATGTCACAAGATGGGTTGCCAACTGGCTCACTGACAGAACACACACTGTGAAAGTAGCAGACTCCAAGTATGACTTTGGACCAGTGACGAATGCAGTACCACAGAGTTCAGTCCTGGGTCCTGCCCTGTTTTGTATCTACTTCCCTGAAGTAAACTTTAACATGGAAGGTCTGTGGCTAATGAAGTTTCCAGATGACTGCAAACTAGGAGCCATAATTGTAAATACTAAAGATGTGGACATCCTACAAAAGGGCCTCACTGAGACAGATGCCTGGTGTCAAAGCCATGGCCTCAAGCTCAATGCCAAAAAGTGCATTGTCATCCCCTTTGGTAAAAACTCTATAGCCATGACCTACAACATAGGCGGTAGTATACCTAACACTGAAAGTGTGATAAGAGACCTTGGGTCACAGGTGGACAGTGGACACACCTGTGATAATCACATCCCCACAGTAGTCAGGAAATCCTTCTACATGGCACACCTCATCACAAAAGGTGTCTCATGCAGAATAGAAGAGGACATTGTTCCCCGTCTACTCATCACTCACTAGATCCATAATAGAGTACAACGCCCCTTTTGCTATGTACCTCACAAGACATCTACAACAACTGGAAAGCCTGCAGAAATACCTCACAAAGAGCATTAGTGGCCTGAAATACATGCCATACACAGACCGTCTCAAAATGCTCCAGCTGTACTCTCTCGCATATCACCTACTTAGAGCTGATCTCTGCCTAACATACAAAGCTATGTCAAACACAGAGCTGTTGGACATGCTCCACGTAAAACAGTCACAATCCCTCTGATCTTCAGCCCCAAAACCAAGAGCGAAATACAAAAGGAAGGGGTGTATCCATTTACCTTATGGATACCCACACCTTCAGGTTAGTGGCACAGCATGAGGCCTTGGAGACAATGCAAGTGCAACTAACATTGGGCATAGCTGCTTATCAGATTGTAGCCTGCTACAGATCACCTACCTTGTCTCAGGAACCTCACTCAGTATTCCTGAGAACAGTGGAAAATATAAAGGTCCTACCAAACACCATTATATGAGGAGATTACAACTACCCAAACATTGAGTGGGAGAATTACTCATGTACAACATCCTTTGCCCAATGTTTCCTAGAGTTTAAAAACTCAAATGCCCTGGAACAGCTGGTCACCATGCCCACTAGAGGTGACAACATACTGGACCTGATCATCACCAACATGGGGTACCAGTGTTCCACAACAGAGATAAACCCCTCGCTGGTAATATCAGATCATAAAGTAATCACACTGGACATCCACATCCAGCCCCCCCCCCCACTCAAGGAAACCACTGTGAAGACATTTTCAAAAGCAAACTGCACACTTCCCAAAACCAAAGTGGAAAGTTCCAAAGCCCCCTTGCTATAGGATAATGCTATACAATCTGCTGAATCATTTACAAGTGCATTCTATGAGCATCTACAGGGATGCATGGATCGAGACATCCCAAATAAAACCAAGATGCACTCCTCCAAAAATAAGAAACCAATCTGGTAGTCGTTGCCCACACATAAGCTATACAACAGAAGGAGGAAACAAACACATGATAGAGCAAACTTCACAAAAGGAAAGGCATCATTGATCATTATTAGGAAGAAACAATGATCGCTCATAAAATAATTCAAGGCCAGTTTCTAAAGACAAATTGCCAAGGAATGTAAAAATAACAACCACAAAGCCTTTGTTAGCTATACCAAACATTTAGGTGGCAACTCTCAAATAAGCTGTCAGCTACTGCAAAATGCAGAACCAACTGACATTGCCCACATCCTGGCGGACAAGTTCAGTGCAAACCCCCCATCACCCCCAAAAGGGCCTGTGTCCATCCCAGAAGAATACAGAGCCCCAGACTTCATGGACATGCAGGTAAAAACAGCCCTCACCAAAGCTAAGAACACAGCATCAATGGGACTGGATGGTGTCCCATGCTGCGTCTTACACCAGCCCCAAAAGGAACTACACCCTCACCTACATTCACTGTCCAGACTCAACCTTACCACAGGCTATGTACCCAAAGAATGGCATACAGCAACAATCATCCAGGTCCACAAAGGGGGTGCCACAACAGAACCTGGAAACTATTGCCGTATAGGCCTACTCAGCCTGGTCTGCAAAGCTATGGAGCAAATTATCATGGAACCCATAAACAGAGACATTGGGAACCTCCAGACACTGGACTATACCCAACTTGGCTTTGTTAAAGGCAGATCCTGTCTCCTAAACCTAGTTGACTTCTTTGAAACAGTTACCAAGGACATTGATGGAGGTGAAAGTAGTCCACACAGCTCAACTTGACCTCACTAAGGCCTTTCTACACCATTCCCCACTCTGGCATCATGGACAAGCTTACCAGCTTGAACATTAACAGCTATGTCACAGGATGGGTCGCCAACTGGCTCACAGATCAAGCACACATGTTCAGAGTTGCGGGTGCCATGTCTGACTCTAAACCAGTCACAAATGGCATCCCACAGGTCTTGGTCCTGGGACCCCACCTGTTCAGTAGATACTGCTCAGAGGTACAGGCAAGCATGGGAGGAGTATGGCTGAACAAGTTTGCAGATGACTACTAACTGTAGTCCGTAATCGACTCTACGGCTGATGCAGATATCCTCCTGAAGGGTCTTACAGAGACAGATACCTGGTGTCAAAGCAATGCCCTCAAGCAGAATGCCAAAGAATGCATAGTCATCCCCTTTGGATAAAACAAAGTGCACACAAATTACTACATAGGTGGTAATCCAGTATGTATGAAGAATGTAATTATGGCCCTGGGGACCCAGGTAGATAGTAAACTCTTTTTTGATGATCACATTGCCAAAGTGTTTAGAAATTCCTTCTATGTAGCCCACCTAATGTCACCTAATGTAACCCACTTTGTCTAGTCTGATGATGTCACCATCCTACAAATATACCTGTGGAAAGGAGAACTCCCAGTAATGTGTATAGTGCATCATGTAAATGTGTACTGCTGTAGTATCATAAAGTAGTTAGGTAAGGGTTTGAATCCTGCACTTGACAACTGTATGACAGTGTGTGTGTGTTATCTCCTTGGAGAGGAGCATCCTTTTTGAAGACTACTAAACCACCTTAAAAGTGGCATACTTATTTTTGTGAAGTCTGATGATGTCACCATCCTACAAATATACCTGTGGAAAAGAGAACTCCCAGTAATGTGTATAGCACATTGTGTTAATGTGTATTCCTCTAGTATCATAAAGTAGTTAGGTAGGGGTTTGAATCCTGCACTTGGTGAGTGTGTGTGTATGTGAGTGACACTGTTGGTCAATGTGTTGTGGGTTTTGCTTTTATTACTGTATGACATATCACAGTGACAACAGTATGTGCATTGCACATGTCAGGTAGCTGTGTGGCAAATACATATACATACATGTGACCTCAATTATTTCATAGGTGGGAACCCTGCTTTCTCCATGAACACATCTGTTATCTTTGCCAGAGTGTGCTGCCACTTTCCAGACCTTAGGTCACATCTGTTTGCTTGTGACAAGCCCAGCCATTGCAGTGATCCCTGGCCTAGGCCATCCGTGTCACACACACTCATTACGGTTTCTATTGAATAGTGTGAGTGAGGGTTTATGCCTGAGTTATATTTCAGACCTGTTAAAACACAGCAAAGTCTGTCATGATGGCTATTCATTATAGGTGTACTACAACCTTTGTGGATATGCATGCAGACCCCTTATTGCTTATGTGATCCACCGAGGGATTTCAAAATACCTTTGGAAATGTGGTTACCAAAGGAGAGATGACGTAACACTTGGCTGTATGTACACATCGGTACCTGTTCAACATGTTGGGGGCTACTACCTATGTGGTACTGTGGGGATACTATGTTTTGTAAAAGTGGATGACTATGCTTTAGTTGGCTTATAGCTTTACAGCATGGGTTTGACAACAGGTATCTGTCTGTATGATACCCTTGTGGAGGATGTGTGTGTCATCTGGAGAATGCATTATAGCCCACAGTATGCATTTTCAGACGTGGATGGACATATCCCTACTATGTTTGCTTGTACCTAAGAGAGCTTTATGCCAAACAGGAGTGGTCCCAGGAACGGGTGCAGGTGAATACCACTGGTTACTGGCATAGTATAGTACCTGAAGGATCCAAATGTTACTGTGTGTCGTACATCTGTGTGTCAGTTGTCAAGACATCATCTAACGATTGTTTGTGGTCAGGCTGTTGAGGTTATGTATACTACCAGAATACAAACCAATGACAGATAGTAACGGTATCACCCACAGCACAGTATCAAACCATGTCATACACACATGTGTACTCAAGTTCCAAAATGTGTGTAGTACAATGCATACTGGCCACCAATAGAAACTATGGAGTGTTAACACTGTGTAATACAGGGCATGTCACCCTGCCCATGTGTCCACTATGCATGTACATCCAGACAGTGCACCTCCACCATGTTCACAAATGTACACCTGCAAATATGTGTTGCACACATCCCACATGTACTGTCCACTCTTTAACACATGTTGCCAATACTACACACATCAGCCAAGTGGCACGTGGGCGGACAATATACTATTAGAATTAACACTGTTGTAAACAATATTACATTGACAATCATAGCTTTAATGCATCATGCCTGCTCAGCTACACCTTCAAGGATATCATTACACTTTGCTGCTGACAACATGCTAACATTGCTATACTTTCTACAAAGTCACCCTGTGCATCAGCACAATGTTAGCCTGTTCCTGCATCAATGTTACAGATGACAGGAGGTGGCACAGGTTTCATCATATGCACAGGGTGTGTTGTTGGTTTGCCAGAGGCCTACACTGAGCCATAAAATCAACATGTATTTGTGTGTGTGTGTGTGTGTGTGTGTGTGTGTGTGTGTGTGTGTGTGTGTGTGTGTGTGTGTGTGTGTGTGTGTGTGTGTGTGTGTGAAGGCCAAGAGTACTGGTATGGGCCAATGTGGATGTAATGTGTGCAGGTATGTGTTAGCCCTAGGTGTCTGGTTTATGTGTGTGTGTCTGCATGCACACAGTTCCACCATGTGACTGCCATATATGGGGATTTGTGGGACAGCCACAGACTGTACCTGCCAGGCTTTACAGATCACCGTCACTGGCCATGGATACGGTACCTGTGCCTGCCAGGGGTGCTACAGACAGTATCAGGTACTAAGCCAGACTGGGTACTATCCTCAGAGGTAGACATATGTACACTGGATCCACGTCCCTGCTGGGACTGGCCAGAGCCACATGCATGTGGTCTTCTAGGACGGTCTATGGACAGCCCACCCCCAACATTGCTGGGGCTGGTACTGGCACTACGGGAGCGGCTGTGACTTGATGGACATCCTCGGTGACTGCCAGCTGCTGATGTTGCTGGCATACGTCCTCATCGATGTCTCAACCGTCCCGCACTGTCCTGACACATGGACATGACATTGTGCAGGATATCTAATGTCTCACCCCAACGTCTATCAGTGACCTCAGTGTAATTACAGATGGCACCTGCTAGGTCACGGATACTGTCAATTACATTGATGTTATGTGCCCTCTGTGCCCTTAGTCCCTGTCTGGTGTACCGTTCCATATGTGCCTGTGCCTCCATGACAGCCTGGAACATGTGTGAGGTTGTAAGACCTGTGGCACGTCTGCCAGGGGCATGATGACCAGCAGTGCTTCGATGAGAACCCCTGGACATCTGCCTATGTGGTACCGTTCCAGACATCTGGCTATGATTGCTGTGTCCGGATGCATGTGCCATAGATACCACACTGTCCTGGTCATTGCCGACTGTACACTGTCCCTCAGCTAAGGGCATTGGTGATGATGGATGTATTGACAGTATGACTGTGTGCATGGATGGGGTGGACAATTGTGCACTGTCGATTGGTGGCCCAACAACAGACCCTGGCAAACATGTCTGTGCCTCAACACACCTATCCTCCTTATCATTATTTGTGTCAGTGACATCAGGTTCCCTGCTGCAGTGAACCAGCCCAACCTCAGCACCTGTGAGAGAAAGACAGGAAACACACTTTACGACCTGTACATGATGTCAGAACACATGCACACATGCACACATGCACACATGCGCACATGCACTCATGCATGCATGAACACATGAACACATGAACACATGCACACATGCACACATGAACACATGAACACATGCACACATGAACACATGCACACATGCACAAAAATACACTCCTCACTAAAGCAGACACACACACACACACACACACACACACACACACACACACAAACACACACACACACCACCAGCAATCCAGAACATACTCAATAGCAGTTGATGGTGGGGTACAGTATCACAAGCCAAACAGTCATATCACACGCCAGCATGCAGGACGTCTGTTGCTCAACAGTATGCAGTGCGAGTGTAGACAGTCCTTGCTACTAACAGGATACATGGCTTTGATGCATGTGAGTTGCTGTTCGGTGATTGGCCTCACCCTGGAATGCGATGTATACATGGACACAACATTGCTGTGCAAGTAATAAAAGCTCTTTACTGTCCTGTGCACCATCACTCACAGGTATACATACCATGGCTGGATGTGTATCTGTGTGTCACATAGATATCCATTTCTGATTAGAACATCTGTGTCTTTAGCAGATAATTGTGGACATAGGTTTAGCCCATGCATGCTGTGTATACACACAGGATCAGTGGTGCATGTATACCTGCTGGAATACCATTGGTCCACATAGCCAATGTACAGTAGTTATGGTGAGTGTAGAACATATTGTGGACATGCCAGTGCCAGCCATGACATGGCATGCTACAACACAACTGCAACATTTAACATCACACATACCCAATGGGTGTCATGTGACAAGTAGACTACCACCTATGTGGTAGTTCATGGGTACTGAGTTTTTACCAAAAAGGATGACAATACAATTTTCGGCATTGAGCCTGAGGCCATGGCTTTGACACCAGGCATCTGTCTCACTATATATATATGACTCTCTCTATATATATATATGGTGAGTTTGGTGAGTTTCTTTGCTCACCAGTGGGAGTGGGGAGCCTTGAGCAGCCTACCTGTCCCTGAAGGAGTGACCTCAGCACAAGAGCTGTAGTAATTGGTTATTTTGGACCATTTCTAGCTCTTTTGAAGTTCCCTGTTTAAAATCCATGTTTATGCTTTGAGCGACAGCGCATAGCGCAGCAGCAGTTAAACAAGGTTAAACTTCTTCTGGCTCTGCCAAGTCTGCTCTTCAAATTTTCCCTTAAGGAAGCTCTACTCTTAGTATAATCAGACTACTCGCTATATTATAAGCCTAGCACTTGTTCTCAAAACCTCTCTTCTAAGTAAGCACTCTCATACTAAGTAAGAACTACATCCACCTACCACCCCTGTGAATATCTACTTCCCTTAAAGGCACAGCACTCCCTTATACTATTCTAGCATGTTGAGTGGTAGATTACTGGCATCCTCTCCAGTTCAGCTGGTCAATCTGGGAATCTTGAGACAATGCTACAATTGTCTCATGTACACAGACAACCCTCTCCTCCTCCCAACAAACACAAATACATGTGAGAGATGCAACTATATAGCCAAACTGGAGGCTGAACTCTCTCAACTCAGGGCTGGCATGACCAGACAGGAGGAGATAGTAACCCCACACACAACAAACCCAGTCCCATATAGACCTACCAACAAACCCAGTCCCATATAGACCTATCACAACTGCAAACCAAACACATAAAAACACAAAGACATACTCGGAGGCTCTAATAAAAAACTTACCAAAACAACAGAGGCTCCCAAAGCAGACATCCAAAAATCCACCACCTCAAAACAAAACACATGCAACACATACTTCAATAAATCAGTGTGTCAAACAATCACAGCCCTTAAGGCCAAACACCATGCCTGATACACTAGTAATAGGTGACTCTATAGTCAGACACACTGATGTCCCGCTTACCAGGCTGAACAAGGAGAGGGTGACTGTGAACTGCCTATTGGGAGCTAGGATCTGCCACATAACACATGCACTCAGGTCACTCCAAAGCAAGTACAAATATGACTCCATCATTGTCCATGCTGGCATGAATGACCTGAGACATACCTCCCTGGACTACATGAAAAGAGACATAGAGGAGCTCTCTGATTTTGTAGCCCAGGCTGGTATGACCCTGACCCTGAGCAGCATCTTGCCCTCACCAAGAATGATGCCACAATACAAAGACAAGATGATCAGCTTTAATAATTGGCTCAAGTACTGGTGTCATTCTAAGGGGATCCAATGTCTGTCTGCTTGGGATGACATGTTGGGCAAGCCATGCTGCTTCGCAAGGGCAGCTTGCACCTGTCACCACTGGGCTTCTGGATATTGGCTAAGGCTCTTTCCACCCCCATAGTGCCTTTTTTAGGCAAGGCTCAAAAGACAAACCCACCTCCTTAGAAAACAAAAATGGAAAAAAACTAAGGGTAATGCTGCTCAACACCAGAAGTCTAAATCTCAAGATGCAGGCACTCGAGGCACTCCTCAGTATGGAGAACATCGACGTCTGTGCAGTAACTGAAACCTGGTTCAAGGCTCCTGAGAGCACCCCAGCACTACCAGGCTATAACTCGTATCATGCTTTTCGGCCCCAAAACCCAGGCCGAACCACAAAGAGAGGGGGAGAGTCCATATTCATCAAGGACACCCACACCTCCAGGTTAGTAGCAACACATGAAGCATCAGAGACCATACAGGTGCAACTAACCATAGGCAAAACTGCTATACAACTGGTAGCATGTTACAGACCACCCTTCTAATCTCAGGAACCCAACTCAGCCTTCCTGAAGACATTGGAGGATATGACTGTATCACAAAATACCATCATACTGGGAGACTTCAACTACCCTAACATAGATTGGGTACATTATTCTAGCCCTAACACCCTAGCCCAAAGGTTCCTGGAAATCATAAATTCAAAAGCACTGGAACAACTATTCACCTCTCCCACTAGGGGAGATAATATACTGGACCTGATCATCACAAACATGGGGACAAAATGTTCCACACCAGAAGTATAGCCCTCACTGGTGAGATCTGACCACAAACTAATCACCCTGGATATACATATCCCACCTCCACCCCCAGCACAAAAGACCACAGTGAAAAACTTCTCAAAAGCCGACTTCACTCTTCTTAAGACTGAGATGGTGTCCTTTAAGCCCACTGGACCAGTGGAAACCACATCCCACAATGCTGAATCCTTCACAAATGCTTTCTATGGACATCTCCAAGAATGCATGGATCATGCAATCCCAAATAAATCCAAGACCCTCTCCACCAAAGGCAAGCGTCCTGTCTGGTGGACCTCAGCCATTAACAAATTGTATAACAAAAGAAGGAAGCTACTGCACGATAGAGCAAAATCCCATAAAGAGAAGACATCTCTGATCAACACTAGCAGAAAACTATGTTCTCTCATAAAAACATCCAAGGCCAACTTTGAAAAATCGCTAAGGACACTAAAGATAACCACAAAGCCTTCTTCAGCTATGTTAAAAACCTGGGGGGAAACCCTCAGATATGCTCAGAGTTAGTTCACAATGACAAAAAATACACTGAACCCACAGACATTGCCAACATTCTGGCAGACAGGTTCAGTGCAAATTTCTCCCCTCCCTCACCCCAAAAGAAGAAATACTTATTCCAGCTGAATGTAATCTCCCTGTCATCTCAGATGTCCAGGTGAGAGCCGCCCTCAGCAAAGCTAAAAACACACCATCAATGGGACCTGACGGTATCCCAGGTTGCGTGCTACGTGAACTCCAAGAGGAGCTAAACCCGCACATAAAAATGCTATTTAACCTTAGCCTTACTACAGGATATGTACCTGAACACTGGCGTACAGCAACAGTGGTCCCACTCCACAAAGGGGGTACCTCTGCAGACCCTGGGAACTACCGCCCCATAAGCTTAACCAGCCTGGTCTGCAAAGCTATGGAAAGAATCATTATGGAACTCATAAACAGAGACATTGGGGACCTACAGACACTTGATCCCACCCAGTTTGGCTTTGTAAAGGGCAGATCCTACCTTTTGAACCTGGTTGACTTTTTCGAAACAAGTCACTAGAGCCATTGATGAGGGCAAAGCAGTCCATACAGCCTACCTGGACTTGGCTAAGGCCTTCGACACAATACCCCACTCAGGCATCATAGATAAGCTCAACAGCTTAAATGTAAACCCTTATGTCACAAGATGGGTTGCAAACTGGCTAAAAGACAGAACCCATAAAGTCAAAATCAGTCGCAAGTGGTGTCCCACAGGGATCTGTCCTGGGACCCCTCTTGTTCGGCATTTATTTCTCAGATGTTAAAGCAAACATGGGAGGGTTGTGGCTGACAAAGTTTGCAGATGACTGCAAATTAGGCGCCATAGTTGATACACCAGCTGACACATACATCCTACAAAAAGGCCTCACAGAAACAGACAACTGGTGCCGGAGTCATGGCCTTAAACTAAATGCCAAAAAATGTATAGTCATCCCCTTTGGGAAAAACAAAGTACCCACAAATTATCACATAGAGAGTAACCCACTGAGTATGGAAAAAGTAATCAGAGACCTAGGGACCCAAGTCGACAGCGACCTCTCATTTGACACCCACATTGCCAAAGTGGTTAGAAAGACATTCTACCTTGCACACCTTATCATGAAGGGATTCACATCCAGATCCAAGGATGTCATTGTACCCCTATACTCCTCCCTCATCAGACCCATGATTGAGTACAATGCCCGATTCGGTATGTACCTCACCCGGCACTTGCAGCAGCTGGAGAGACCACAAAAGTACCTCACCAAGAGGATCAAGGGTCTCCAACATATGTCTTATTCTGCCAGACTAAAGAAACTCCAGCTCTATTCAGTAGCATACCGCCTGCTCAGATGTGATCTGTGCCTGACGTAGAAGGCCATGTCCAATCAGGAACTGATGGACATGCTCCACCTCAAAAAATCCAAATCCATCAGAACTACGAGAGCTAAAGACTTAAACCTCGGCACAAGTATGAATAGGACATGCTGGAGGGATAGATTCATACCTCAGAGGCTTCCCATGCTCTGGAACAGAATCCCAGTTCATGTTAGGCAGAGCCCCTCACTGACTCTCTTCAAGAGAAATCTTGATGAGTGGATGGGAGATCGTAAGTTACCCAGGTCACCTCTGTGTCACTACTAGACAGGGGCACAGTAAACTAATTCTATTATATAAGGGGACCTTCACTGTGTCACTACTAGACAGAGGCACAGTATTCTAAATCTATTCTGTACATTTTTGTACCATTTCATGGGGTGGCGAAAGCCACATCACTATGGCTAGGCTTACAAATGCCCCAGGGCAGATAGCCTAGTACTAAACTATGAAACTATGAAACTATATATCTATATATATATATATATATATATATATATATATATATATATACACATCCATTGGTGTACATATACATACACATATAGACACATATACAGTCCATCTTTCATGGTGGGAATATCAATTATGCAAAGGATATGAGGTATACAATAATGTAATGATATTGCACAGTCTTCTGAGAAATGCATTGAAGGTGTTCGCAGCCCATGTAGCTTTAGCAGGCCTCACTGGCTGCAACATTGCAAACTTAACAAATCACACCCACAGTGTTTAACCACCGCATGTCATACACCAGCACTGTATGCTGTCTTGTTTGCCACATACTACAACCTACATACAAATATGCACATAACAACCTTCACCAACATATATATGTCCACCCTTCGCATACAGTTGCAGTATGTCCCTTGCTATGACTATCATGCATGTGTTACTCTGTCACATCCATGTTTATATAGCTGTTTGTGCTACTCCCCCAAACAGCCATTGTCTACACTACTGTACAGAACACAGATAACATGGATCAGATGTTTGACATTTAATGCTGAGCTACATATGTCACAGTTATGTCCCCCCTGCACACAGCTACATACTGATTTGTCCATGGCAGTAGTTATGCTGGACATCTGTGCATAGATACATACTGCTGCCACATATGGATGTTTCAGAGTATGTAGAGTACTCTTCAAAAACATCTACTACATGCCAGTAAATACATATCTGTTACATACTTTCCTTTGTATGTGTTGGTATTATTAATTTCCTTGTTCCTTTTGCTTTTGAGTTTGCTTTTGCTTTTAATGTCTCTCTCTCTCTCTCTCTCTCTCTCTCTCTCTCTCTCTCTCTCTCTCTCAGTGTCTGCAATGGAGTGATTGTGTGTGTGGGCAGCAAGTACAGCCTGCTTTTATAGGTATCTGCACATGTGCATGTGATGGCCTCTGCACCAATTGGTGGCCACCATTTGGTAATTGCATGCAGCCTGCTGTGTGGTAATTGCAGTACTCGCTGTCATAGCAACTCAATGCTATAAATTGCTAAGTCAGGTAGGCGTAGCCCTTTCAGCTTTCCAAAGTGGGGCTCATACTTGTTTGCTGTGGACACCGTTGTTTAAGTCAGATGGTTGGTATAGTTCTTATAGCTGAAGCTGGGGGTTTAGCCAGTGATTTAAATGTTGTACTCAGACCTGAATGTTGCCACTTCCAGTACACACTTGTCAGTGTAGAATTGTACTCACCCCTGCAAATGCTAACACAAGATACATGGGAGTATGTAGTTTCTTTTCTACTTATACAATTAACTGCCATAGAAAAGTAGTTATTGATATGTATTCGTTTGTCACATGAACTGTTTGTGAACTGCTATACTGTGAATATTAATGTACTCACTTTTGAACAGTTTGTGCTTTTTTAGTGTTGACATTAGCACAGGCTGCTCATGAAAACTGGACAATTCCAGTACTGAGTATGCCTACCTACATCCTTGGTAGACCCTGAACACACAGGTATATTGTACATTTGGGTAGGGATGCAGACATACAGAGAGCATTATGTATTATTGTGTGAATGTTATCTTGCTGGACTTAAAGGGTTGCTGTGTACCTGTTAGTTTTTCAGGGCAAGTAGTCTGTCTGCATAGCTCCCAACTGTGGACCTATCCAGATGGTAGCCAGATGTTAGCCTGTTATTCTTTGTCTGTGCAACGCACAGGTCTTTTCAGCACTGGTACAATGGTATTGTTACAGTCAGTTGCTACCAGTACATGGCTACATCCCTTGGTATTTCAGTGTTGTACTCCTACATAAGGGTATGCTTCTGGAACTCCTTCCAAAGCTATTTGCACAGTGTGTAACAGCAGAAAAGCTGTTATGCCTGTGTGTTTCTGCCTCTGCCAGGCCTCTCAAACACTCAGGTATATATCTGAACAGACTCAGGGAAAAGTAGGTAAAAGTGAGGTACAACTTTAAAATATTAGAGACATTAAGTTGAGACTTTGAGAGAACCAGAGCATATGGATTAATACACCTTTTCTGAAGTACAAGCGGTGTCTAACTCTTACTTATTGTCATTATTCATTAAGTGCAATTCCCCACCTTTCTGCCTAATGTCAGTACTTTTCAGAGGGATTCAGAGGGACGCAGCTAAAATTTGTTTCAAAATCAGGGACATCCCTGAAAATTAGTTATAGTTGGGAAGTATGGCCTCTGCCCTAATCAGATATGCCAGTGTTTGTCCTGCTATGATACTGTGTGGGGGTTGTAAAGTGCTGCTGTAACATTATTTCCTGCTAGAATGGCTGGTTCTCTTTTCACAGTCATGTAATTCAATTCCACAACAACTGCTGGTAAAGATCCACAGAACAAGATTTGTGTTATGGCATTCTTATTTTCCCTTTATATTCACTCATTCTGATGCATGATATATTTATTTTAGCACCAACTTGTATGTCTGCCATAGCTTAGTGGCACTTCATGCAGTCTAGTGTGTACAAGGTCCGGGCTTCGAGACTGACAGAGGTGTTTGATTTTGCTGCTGAGCAGAACAAGGGCCCTCACATACAGAATGACTAAGGCACTTTTAAGCAGTTGTAAGTGGGTTTGCGCAATGCTTAGCAATGTTTAGCTAAGCGCACACAAGCGCAAACCCGCTAACTACTGCTTAATAGTGCTTACTCCTGCTAACCTCAGCGCTCATTTCTTTGACAGAAAAGAAAAAGGGGATATAGAAAAGTGGTGAAAAAGGGGCACAAAGAGGGAAAGACAGTAGGGAAAACAGCTCGGGATGTGCAGGACGGGTGTAGGGAAGGTCCATAGCTGCCCATTTCTTTAACAGCAACAGCTGTGCATATGCAATAAATTTGGAGGGAAATATGAAACCTTCAACCCCTGTGAGAGGGGTGAGGACAACAAAGTATGTTGTACTGACGATTAAATATCAGTTTATGTGTCCAGCGGACATGTGTGCAAAATGGGCAGCTATGTGTGGGGCGTAATTTTTTTTTTTTGGGAGCAGATTGCCATTTTTTCTTTTTTTTTAGGTGAGAGTGGAATGTGAGGTAGGGGAAGTAGGTATATTTGGGGAGGTAGGCTGGGGAGGTATACAGACAAGACAAACAAGATGCATACAGGGGCGGAATATGACACATGTGGTGGGTGAACACCATTGATGGGGAAGGATGTTTGGAAATCGCAAGCCCATGAGCCCACAGATGGCAACAGTGGAACTGAGATCCCCACCCATGGGCAGTCACCACTGCACCTTCATAGCCCAGAGGGTGGCTGTGCTGGGGGCTGTGTAGGAGGGGCAGGCTCACCCGTGAGTCATGCCACTCGTGCCTCAAGCTGGCATAGAGGATCAGCAACAGAATGCTCAATCTTCCGACGCACCACAGCCCAGACCGTTTGGAGGGTGATAGGTGGCCCTCCTTCACCCACACTTGCACGAGGTGGATGAGCCCCATCCCCTGCAGCACTTCCATCTGAAGGTGGCACAGGGCCAATGGAGGAGGAGGTCTCAGGCTGGGCACTGGACCTGCTGGTGCCAGGTGCCATCGCCAGCTGAGGTGGGACAGGTGGCTCCGCTGGGACCGGCCTTCCCATATGTTCTATGTTTAGGAGGATTTAATGAAAATATGGGTTAGTAACAGTCAATAGCATTCCCAATTAGTTATAACAGCATGCAGAAGTATTCCCATTAACCCAACACACCACAGTTCCAACAGTTGAACAGCAAGCATGACACATGCATATATGGAACAACAGTGGACATTACAACAGCATGCAGGTTTAATTGATGGCAACAGGCCACCAGTATTGTGGTATTTGAACAGGGCACACACATTGAAATAAATGCAGATATTTATAAACCAATAGGACATATGTCCCAACAAATGTTTTGAGATTAGACATACCCATTGAGGTGTGGAATTGCATTTTTATGCACATACAGTAGGATGGAAAATGATAGCTCCATTAACAACTTATATATCCTTCTAGTTTACACTACATTCCTATTAACTGCAGTTATATGTCACCGACATGTATTATTACACTACCCAATTGTCCTTAAATCGTGAAATGGGTTTTGCTAGATCTTTATATACATGGGCTGTATCTGACATACAAACTGTCCGGGATGCAGATGTTACTGCTACATATTTTGTGAGTTACTCAGACACACTACTGCTGAGATGGTACACTGACAGCTCTACTTTCCTATATTTATCTAGATATGTTTAGGTGAAATTATCAGTTATATGTTAACAGCTCCCAACATTTCTGCCAGCACAATGACATTTCTGGGGAACACAATACCAAGCTACTCATGTGCCAGATTAACCTGTACATGATGGGCATGAACCAACAGTTGAGGACTGTAAATATGCTTAAAAGCTATTGGCACTCCCTTCATCCACTTTATATGGGCCTACCCAACTGTGTGTTAACAGCGCTTAATACAACAGTACTATTTCTATAATGCAAGAGTACAACAATATATCAAAGAAAATGACACAGACACACTCCAGGAATTATACCTTTATTAAAGACTTAAAACACTTTTCTAGAGGCTCTCTTATTTATTTTATATAACAGTACATGCAGAATAATTATTAGAGAATTATTATACCTTTATTTATTGTGTTAAAACACTTTTTTCAGACTCTCTCATTTATTTTACATAACAGTGCAAGCAGAATAATTACTAACCTGCCTGGTGGCGCAGCGTTAGCAGCCTATCTGCATAGGCTTGCTGATTCGCAGCATGGACACCTGCAGCTGTGAAGTAAATGAAGTGATATTGAGACATACCTATCCATAGTATACACTAGAATAGCAATTCGTACATACTTAACTCCATGTCTACTTACTCAGTAGTGGGGCATTTTCCATCTCACGGGCCTCCTGGATCCACTGTTCCAGTTGATCCACCTTGTGTCTCTTCAGGTCTGCGTGGTGGTGTCTGACCTGCTCACCAGTCCGAGAGACACCTGTGGCACTGGTGAGTTCATGAGCTAGACAGTCCCAAGCTTTCACTTTGTATTGGGTGCCCTGGTACTGGCCTTGCAGGAGTCTATCCTCATGATTATGGACAAGGAGCCAAACTATTACTTTTGACTCCTCAATGCCCCAACGTTGCGCTTGAAAATGAGAGCCGTCTCCAGCACCAGCCATTGCTGCCTGCAGATAGAAGCTCCAACCAGTTATGGCAAGTATTCCCGCCTATGGAGCTTAAATATGCATCATTTCCTGCACTTATTTGTGATTGGCCAGTTTTGAAAAATCTCAGCTGAAGGTACACCTGCTTAGCAATGGGTAAACTTCCATTGATATGTATGTGTGTGTTGAAAGTGCATGCTTATGAAAAACTGTCATGGCTTAGTGGTTCAGTACTGTGATTATGGTGCACAGTATCCCAGGTTCGAGGCCTGTCATTGCTTTTTATTTTACTACTGGCCAGACCGGGTAGGAAGTGTGGCTGTGTTTTACTGACTTTGCTCAACTTTGCCCAACGTTGCTCTACGTTGCTCTACGTTGCCCACCGTTGTCCGACATTGTGCTGGTTAGTGCGATACGCAGCTACGTGCAAAGCTATTGTGCTAGTTAAAGCAGTGCTTAGCTATGAGCAATTTTATTTAAATATGCTTAATACTGGTAAACTTTCCTTAGAAGTGCTTCACATTGCTTAAGATACGTTACTTATGCATCCATCAGTATGCATAACCATTTCACTTTCTTATATATATATATATATATATATATATATATATATATATATATTTATATATGTAAAAAATGTATTCACTACTACATAGGCCATTTCAATGCTTTTTACTAAAATTTAAATGATAAATGTCAGGTATTATTTTTATATACAGATTTCCAACAGAAACTAGAAAGAGGAGTGGTGGGACTCGACCCGGGAATGCCTCCTCTTTGTGCGAAGGCTCTACCACTACGCTATTGCTATTTTGCTTAATTTGCATATAAGTTTCTTATTATCCTCTTCGATGTCTAAACTGCTAACTGTAGCTAAGCAATGGGCAAACACACGCAAATATGGGCAGCTATATCGGGAATAATAAAAAAAAAATAAAGTTTTACATTTTATAACTGTACAGGGGTTAAGAATGTGGGGGAGTGTAATGTTGGGTATGTACACATTTGAGCAGACTTGCTCATGTCAGTTGACATTTCCCAATTGAGAGACTTGCAGGGGTGTGGATTTTTGGACTGCTCGGCAGTCTGACATGCCCCCTGCACTCGTGCACGCTCCGTGTTAGCCTTAAAGTTGAGGCAGCGCGTCCTCATTAATATGCATGGCTCGCTGCCGTCTTACTCTCAAACTGGCATTTTTAGTCTTACACGGAGGATTTGTGAATCCTGGGGAATGTCTTTCTACCTAAGCATTTTTTTTCTCTTTGTTTTGAAGTTCTCAGCTATTTCTGTCCTGCTACACTGAATGAAATGAAAAGCATTTTAATTCATGATGGCCATGGGTAAAATGCAATTGTTGTTCCACTTATCAATCTGCTTTCTATTCTCTGTTAAGCAGTCTTATACTCCTTCACAGACTGTGCTTTCACTACTAGACTCAATAAATCCACATTGTATCCAGCTGGGGTATAGGCATGTAAATTTTCCAGTCTGACTGGTATTTATCTCAAGGTTGTTCCAGCTGGTTGCTGTGATTTTTTTTTTATTACCAAATACTTAGGATGCTTTGCTCTCTGCTTTATTTACTTATCATTTGCTACACACTGGTTCATTAGCTTTTATCAGCTATCTTATGACACAAAGATACTTATATGGGAAAGGCTTCATTTATGATGTTTCTCATGTAATCTAGGTCATCTAGCATTTGCTTTTTTACTTCTTCCTGTATACAGAACATTTATTATCATCAGTGAAAAGAAATAAGAAGCAGCTCTGTGTCCTTTCAGATGTGCAAGAATCAATCATCCAAGACCCAAAATTAAGAAAAATTGTGCATGCTTCTGAAGAAGAAGCAAAATGTGAAAGTAGCTATTGGACACTGGACTTTAATATATATATATATATATATATATATATATATATATATATATATATATATATATATATATATATATATATATACACACACACACACACACACACACACACACACACACACACACACACACACACACACCCACATATTTATATTGCATGGCGAACTTTCCTCATAGGTCCACCCAAATCTTGGCACAATTGTGGATCATGCTATCTATCCTCAAATTTACAAATTTACAATAACAGCCTGGATCCCTTATACCTATTGTTGAGTCTGCCATAAATGCAGTCACATGGAGCAGGTTTCACAGTGAGCCAAATGGAACTCTTTTATGAATATAAAATGACTCAGAAGAATCTCCCCATATCAGAGTCTTCAGGATTATTCTCACAAAGTCTTAACTCAGTTTCATGTGAACAACACTACAACAGCCAGTTTATCCAGCCCTGCTAGTAACCTATGCCCTCTAATATCATCCCCCCCACCAACCACTACCTTCTCCTTCCACCCACTAACTACTATGATTATAGCAAGCTCAGATGCTCATAAGCCAGTACTTTATATACATTATACAGCAAACTTCTTGTAACATTTGCAATGTGTCTTATGCACACTCTACAGATAACTTCACTAGTTGTCTACTTGATGTATGGATGTTCTTCATCTTCTTCATCTGGAAAGTAATTGTAATGTAAATTGCTATTCACTATGTAATCCAAATGTATACTGTATATACTGTCTTTTTATTTTAACTTTCTTTCTTCCCGGCTCTCGAAAATGGGAAATGGACCAGTCGTGGACACCCCCCCCCAACAAATAAATATAAAATAAATAATAAATAAATCCCCTCCAAAAAAATAAAAATAACCTCTAGATGGAACAGTGCTATGCAGTCTTTGAAAGTCTAAGTAAGGATTAAAACGTCAAGGCAATAATATACAGTAAGTATGATGTTAACCATACTGTTCATCACAATGACAAAACCTGATCCACAGTGTCATTATCCTGACAGTGTACCAACATTTTTTAATTGGACCTTAATCTGTCTTACATTTCCCATGGGATGGGTCATAACATCTTCATTTAAAATAAATAAGCAAGAATTTTTAAACTGGAATTTCTAATGTATTTTAAAATAATGGTCACTGTTCAAATATAATAGTGATTTGTTATTATTGCTTCAATACTGTTAATGTAGTAACTCCACTTCCTTTAAAATAAAAAATGTATTTTTAATATTGCATTTTGCTGCATTTTTATTTCAGTTCACATTTTCCCAATTCATTTTGTTATTTTTCCTTATTCTCAGAATGTTTAACAATAAGGAATAATCTTAAAATTATTCACTTGGGTAACATATAATTATGATGTCAACTCACCAAAGGGGGACACTCCCCACACCCTCTGGTCTTATATAAACCAATTCAAGTGTCACACAATAGTAGAGAAAAACTGTCAAATTCAGCAGTCAGTGAAGTTAGTTTTGAGGAACTGAATTTGAACATTTCACGCTCACTGAAACTAACTTTGCCTCTTTGACATGTTTTCAAATGTGATATGCTACCACAATTTGCTTACTTTGATAATCTGGTGGTAAAATTTCTGTCAAACTATATTCAGTCATACAGTGTATGTACTGATATACCATGCCTTGTTAAGTTAGATCTTTCCACACCCATTTTTAAAATGTCTAGAAAAAAGGTCAGTATATTGCAAATAACCAGGTACATATCTTGCATTTTAAAATCCATTTCTGTAATCAGACAGCTCTCGAGGTATTGTATAAAAATATTTGTCATACTACTGAATAAATCTAGAGACAAAAGACTTCTAAAGACAAGATTTCCTGTGCATGAATGAGCAATGCTGGGAAAAGGATAATTCATTTTGTTGCTGTACAATTTGTGATGAATTACCTCAGAATTAATTGCAATAATTCTGCCAAAATCAAGGTCAGACTGATTGACTTGTAAATCTGTAGCAGGATATCACACTGCCCTTACATAGTGATAACTAAGGACACTTCTAGTCTCACGGTAAGTACTCAGTGATCAGAAAATGCAATATAAGCAGTCTACTTCTGGCTTGCAGAATACAATTTCCACTCACTAGGGTCTGTGTGTTATGTTTCATTGGGTATATCTATAAATGGCTGAGATCAAATTGTTAAAGTGTCAGGTGACCAAATCAAAAGAACACCTGCTGTTTTCCATAGGAAGTCACAAACAATGTGAATTCCAAGTCTGTACCTGCAGTGATTTCTTTGTTATGGGAGATTTTTCTCTTCCTCATATTTCTGCGACCATGGAGTTGATGTAAGTTCAGACAGTGTAGTTAGCTTACCTCTCCCTACCAAAGGGGCTACCTTGCTGCAAAACAAGTTACATTTGAAATTTTCTCCCTTTTGATACTTTCGGCATTTGTTTTCACTTTTTTAGTTCCTCAGCATCTTAATGTTAAAGGTGTTATAAGACTTCTGATTTGTTGATGTAATGGTTTTCCTGACTGTGATAAATCTACAGCTACAGCAGCCATCCTGAGTGACGATTAAGCTACAATTTCAAGTCCTCCACTGTAGGTGGTGAATAAACGCTTAACTCATTAATGACTGGTGTTGAGGGTTAACCAGATATTGCTGTTAAGGAGAAAGGTAATATTGCATGGGCATTGTTGGCATGTTTTTTAAGGTATGTTATGCATACCTTCACAGGCTTCACATTTCATACCTTCCCACCACAGTATTCATCTTTCTAGGTCATTTGCCTTTCATTTGCACTTATAATTTATAACACTTTACTTGCTTGATATCCCTTGCTGCCTTGTTAACAGTCAGAGAAGTTAGTAATAATTTCACGCAGCCTCTGCCCCTACTTCATAGCAGAGGAAATCAGTCTGCAAACCTTGCACTTAGCAAGAATAACTGTGTTGAATTCTTCATGGCCATCACAGTTGTTTCTTTGCTTTCCATATGATGACATTCCTGAATGAAATCTTCTCAACAAGTAAGTAATGTGAACGCACACAGTTGTCCCCAGGAAAATGATAATCTTTCACTGGTTTCCAGAAAGATAGTGACTTTCCTAACAAGGGGTGTCATGGAAAGGTTTGTATTTTAATGGATCTACCAGAAAGTCTTACATAAAGCATGTATATTAAGCTCACAAGAAGCATGTGCATTATAGAAGGAATGGCATAAAAATACATCTGTATGACAGCAGGTAAGCTAAGAGACAAATACAGTTTAGTTTTACAAATTTAACAGATGAATTGTTAAAACACCTTTATGTAGCTATTACTGTCATCATTTTGTTATTACATTTAGATATGTATTTGTCCTGAAACCAGAATTCACAAGTGATGCCGAAAGTCCATTACTTTAAGTTACATAATATGACAAAAGATTATTAAGAACATAAGTTCAAGACAGTGCTGAACACTTAACATACAGCTATTTTGGCTATTGTTCATTTTATTGACCAATTTAAAATAAATTTAGTGCATGTGCTTTTAAGTGTGTGTGTGTGTGTGTGTGTGTGTGTGTGTGTGTGTGTGTGTGTGTGTGTGTGTGTGTGTTTGTGTGTGTGTGTGACATGGATTTGCTTTGAATGAAACAGTGTTTTTCCTTGGAAAAATGCAAAACATCCTAAATGCATGTCTAGCACTGTCATGCAGATGAATATTTCCTGATTATGACCCAGACTACCAGAGTTTGATTAGTAGCTGAGGCAATGGAAGAGTCAGGGAGGAGGATTGGGAGTGAATGGACAGGACTGCTGTGTCCATCCCAGGCATACTGATTACTGTCAGCTGTTCAACACCAGGTAAATGGATTCTTGATAGGTACAAACTCTGACAAGGAGTAGTGATGTGAACTTAGCAGTGTCAACATGGTTATGTTAGCTTCTGTAATATGTGTGTGGAAGCAAATGCATACCAGGGGAGGGTATAAAAGAACCTGCTACACTAAGGCTGGTGCTCATGTCAGCTTCTATTAGTTGGGTTAGGCCCAAAAGCAGAAAAGTCCAGATATCTGTCTGAGCCTTTGCTCTTACCTTGTAAGAAACAAATGCTCTGTGAGAAATAATTAGGGAGCCAAAAGAATCCCAACTGCAATATCTAAACTGAGCAAAACAAAAAATTTGCAGAGGGCATACCCTCAAATCCCTGTTCATACTACCTCCCAGTTACACAAGCTGGGGGCATACATAAATTCTGCAAAAAAACAGGATTCATCTTTTCTCTCTTATCTGAGTCCTATGCCCCCCATATACAATCTGCAATAAATCACAATCTAGCTTCATAAGATGCTGATGTGTAAATGTGATTTAATATATGTAATATTTCAAAATCTGACAATGAGTACATGATCAACTCTTGTGTTCCAACTCACAGTTTTGTTGCTTATTCCTTCTATATTTATTTATTTGTTTTATTTTACATTTGTTGATGGGGATAGTCTGACTAGATATATGTCCATTTTCAGCAGAGGCCCAGGGAGAAAAGCTCCATACAGCTGAACACAAGACAGACGAGTACAAGTAAGACTGGTACAAATTTACATGTTACACTTTATCAATTTAGAGACAATCAAGATAAGAACTTTTCAGTTTATATATATATATATATATATATATATATATATATATATAGGTTTCAGGTTTCAGTACAAGCACCACACAATTCCTTATTCTTTTATATATCAATTCTTGGATCTTTACAGTTTACATACAAGGAGAGAAACTAGTCCTTACTTATTCAGTCGGTTTGTTCAGATTTATTTGGCTAGACCCTAATGAGAAAGGCCAGGGAGACCTCTAAGGATACACCGAGGAAGGGGGCAGAAATTAGACCAGGGTGGAGCAAGGACATAGCCAGCGTTTTTTGAGGTATTGAATAAGATTCTTTTTGAATAGGGCTGAAGAGGGTTCTGAGGTTAGGTCTGCAGGAAGAGAATTCCATGTTTTACCAACAGAGTTGGTAAACAGAGTTTCCCCGGCTGAGTTGTTAGCTTTAAATGTGAGAGCTAGCATTTTGTTGGAGGATCTGAGAGTTTTGAGGTTTTGGTAGGGGGTGATGAGACTTTTATTATCAGGTGTGTGTTCTGGCTGGTAACGGATCTTGTGGGCTATAACTAGTTGGTTGACCAGGAGTAGATTAGGTAATTCAAGCCATCCTAGTAGTTTTAGGTTATGGCAATGGTGAGTTCTATGGGCAGAGGCAGTTGCAAATTTGGCAATGTGATTATAGCAGACCGTGTACTTGTTTAGGTCAGTTTTACTCAAATTTGTGAATAGGGGAGAGTCATAGAGAAGTGTAGAGAGTAGATGTGTGCGAGCAAGAGTAGTTCTGGCTAGGGGAGTCAAGAAGGGTTTGATCCGGTATAGAGCACCCAGTTTTTTATTAACTGTTTTAATTGTATGGTTGATATGCAGGTCAAACCTCAGGTTGTTATGAACTATTATTCCTAGAAGTTTAGTAGAGGGATCTGGTGAGATAATGGTATCATCCCTTGATTTAATAGAGAAGGTTAGAGTGGTGGACCAGCGAGATGGATTCATTTGTAGACACCGAGCTAAAAACGTGTTTCTAAATGGATTATTTGTAAACTGTATAACTGAATAACCAAATGGGATAGGTTATTTTGAGCACCAAAGAGAAACTGACTAGGCTTAAAATGGCCCACCAAGGCAGCTAGCCTAGTACTTACCTATGAATCAATGAATGTTGTGCATAGCTTATTCTGAGGTTCATTGCTTTATTACTTCATTATGGCACTGGATTTTTTAGTAATAAGTAAGCATTAGCATTTGTTAAACTGAATACCTATTTATTAGTGTTTAATTAAATTCAGTAAGTAATTGCAACTTACACACTGAATTTTTACAAGTTTGAAAATCAATTACAGATGACAGTACTATCCAGTATTAAAACATGCTTCTTATTTGCAAAGTCCCATTGTATTTAATCTGTCAGGTTAATAGAACTGAAGGAAATAAGTTGATCTGTCTTTAACTTCTTTTTTGTACTACATTGCCTCTTATTTTGCTGCCAGCCACCTGTGCCTTTCCCACTAAGCCCCCCTCATCTGAGTCTGAAGTTGTGGCAGGGTCATCACCAGGCAGCCATAAGAGGTTTACTGCATGATCTTATTGATTTCTCCCATGCATATCCGGTAGTTGTAGTTGGGAGTATGGTGGGTGACATACAAGTGACATAAACCTACATACAACCTCCCTCTTCAAAGCAAATATTTTGCAGAGGTTGTAAGTGCTCTTCTGCCTCCACTGGAAGCACTTAAAGGAATATGCTTTGCCAGTAAGACACTCCTATACTTCCACCTAGTGACAGAAGTGAGTGATCATTGGTCCTTCATGACACTCATACACTTGCACCTAGTGACAGAGGTGAGTGATCACTGGTACTTCATTTATAGGTTCACAGGTTCATAAACCTACATACAACCTCCCTCCTCAAAGCAAATATTTTGCAGAGGTTGCAAGTGCTCTCCTGTCTCCATTGGAAGCACTTAAAGGAATATGCGTTGCCAGTAAGACACTCCTATACTTTCACCTAGTGACAGAAGTGAGTGATCATTGGTCCTTCATGACACTCATACACTTGCACCTAGTGACAGAGGTGAGTGATCACTTGTACTTCATTTATAGGTTCACAGGTTCATAGGTGTGTACTAGGCTAATAGCCCTGGAGCCTTTACAAGACTAGCCCATAGTATTATCCTGGCATCGTGCTGCCTGACCTTAGTTTCCAGTGCCTCTGTTGAGAAGAGCCACTGGAATGATCCCCATGGTGAATTTTCTATTTTCCATCCACTCATCAAGATTTCGTTTGAAGAGAGCCAGTGAGGTGCTCTGTTTGACATGTATGGGATGTCTATTCCATAACATGGGCGGTCTCTGGGTTATGAATCTGTCCCTCCAGCACATTCTGTTGATTGTGGTAATGAGGTTGAGGTCTCTGGACCGTGTGGTGCAGAGGGATTGGGATTTCTTTAGATGTAGTATTTCTAACAGAGCTGGGTCAGACATGGCTTTGTAAGTCAAGCAGAGATTGCCTCTATGTAGGTGATATGAGACAGAGAATAGTTGGAGTTTTTTGAGTCTGTCTATATAGGACAAGTGTTTAAGGCCTAGGATCCTCTTTGTGAGGTACTTTTGTGGCATCTCCATTTGTTGCAGGTGTCTAGTGAGGTACATGCCAAATGGAGCATTGTACTCAATGACTGGCCTAATGAGGGAAGAGGAAAGGGAGACAATGACCTCTTTCTTCCTGTATGCAAAACCCTTAGTAATGAGATGTGCCACATAGAAGGACTTTCTGACCACAGTGAAAGTGTGGTGGTCAAAAGAGAGGTTTCTGTCAACCTGTGTTCCCAGATCTCTTATAATGCCTTCTGTGTTCAGTGGACTGCCATCGATGTGGTAGTTCATGGAAAATGGGTTTTTCCCAAAGGGGATGATGACACATTTTTTGGCACTGAGCTTAAGGCCATGGTTCTGGCACTAGTTATTGGTCTCAGTGAGGCCTTTCTGTAGGATGTCAGTATCACTTGGGGAGTTAATAATGGCTCCCAGCTTGCAATTGTCTACGAATTTTGTCAGCCAGAGTCCCCTCATGTTGGCCTGGACTTCTAAAAAGTAGATACCAAACAGGAGAGGACCAAGACTTATCCCTGTGGGACTCCACTTGTGACTGTTCGGCAGTCTGACTTGGAGTCAGCTACTTTCACACTGAGGGTTCTATCTGTGAGCCAGTTTGCAATCCACCTAGTGGTATAGGGGTTGATGTCTAGCTTAGTGAGTTTTTCTATGATTCCTGAGTGGGAATGGTATCAAAGGCCTTGGCAAGATCAAGGTAGGCTATATGAACCACCTTGCCTTCATCCACAGCTTTGGTGACTGACTCAAAGAAGTTGACCAAGTTGAGCAGGCATGATCTACCCTTCACAAAACCAAACTGTGCGGGATCCAAAGTTTCCCTATATCTTTGTTTATTAGGTGCATGATGATGCATGCCATAGCTTTGCATATCAGACCTGTCAGGCTAATGGGGTGATAGTTCCCAGGCTCTGTAGTCACTCCTCCTTTGTAGAGAGGGATGACTATAGCAGTGTGCCATTTGGTAGGGACAAAGCCTAATGTGAGGCGGTGATTGAACATGGCACACAGATGAGGTGCCAGTTCACTCTGTAGTTCATGTAGAACACAGCAAGGGATATTGTTAGGTCTCATAGAAGCTGTATTCTTGGCCTTGGATGGTGCTGTTTTAACCTGTGCAGCAGTAATAGTGGGTACCTGGCAATCTACTGGTATTGTGATTGGTCCTTTGGGGGGGAGACAGGGGTAAAGTTGGCACTGAATCTGTCAGCCAGTATACTGGCAATATCTGTTGGCTCAGTTATAGGAGGTACCATTGTGCAGTAGCTCAGAGCAAATCTGGGTATTGTTGTGGAGGTGCTTTACATAACTATAGAAGGCCTTGTGGTTGTCTTTACTATCTGCTGCAATTCTGTTTTCCTAGCTAACTTTAGAGGATTTGATGAGGGATCTCATCTTTTTGTTGAGGCTGATAAAGGAGTTTTTCCAGTCTTGGGACTTCACCTTATTCCGCATCAGTTTCCTCCTTCTGTTGTAGAGTTTGTTTATGGTAGGTGACCACCAGACTGGCTTCTGTTTTTTGGAGGCGAGCGTCTTGGTTATATTGGGTATGGTGATATCCATGCATTTGTGCATGTGTTCGTATAGTGCATTGGTGTATGATTTGGCAGTCATAAAACTATTCTCCATTTGCATGGGTGCCGTGAAGTTAACCACCTCTGTTCTTAGGAGCCCAAAGTCAGCTTTGGAGAAGTTTTTCATGGTGGTTACCTTTGTGGAGGTGGGGGGGGTGAATTTCCAAGGTGATTAGTTTGTGGTCAGATCTAACCAGGCAGGAGTTGACTATTGGTGTAGAGCAACGGTCACCCATGTTAGTAATGACCAGGTCAAGGATGTTGCTACCTCTAGTGGGGTTAAGAATGAGCTGGTCCAGGGCATTGGAATTAATTAATTCCAGGAAATGCTGGGCAAGTGTATTGGTACATAAGTAGTTTTCCCAGTTAATGGAGAGGTAGTTGAAGTTGCCCAGTATGAGAGTGTTAAGTTGGACCCTAATATTCTCCAGTGTGCTTAGGAACATGGAGTGAGTGTCTTGGGATATGGTTGTGGACCTATAAAAAGCTATGACCTGAATTGCTGTCTTATCCAATGTTAGCTGCACCTGAAGTATCTCTGATGCATTATGTTGGGCTACCAGTCTTGAGGTGTGCACATCCTTTATGAATATGGAAACACCACCACCTTATTAACTTCTCCAGTCAGATCCAGTGACTGGACCTCAATTTGCTCCAAAGTTATAATGGGGGTGGTATTGCTTTATTCTCTATAATCAGTCACTTCAACTTTTAATTTTTATGCCTGTAGGGGTTCTGAATATATTTTGGTTGATGATAAGCTCTTTTTTATTGCTTTACTGTTATTTGCTAACTAGCTGTACTGTCCTTTTATGCCTAGTTGCCTTGATTAGGTGTAGAATCACAGCCTTAAACAAGTCTTCTATGCAACAGGACATTTTGAGGTATTCCTTTGTAGAAATGGTGACACACAGACAGTATGTGCAGTTTCAGGCAAGCTTTCTTAAACAGTGCTGTATGGCTGCCTACTTTAATCAATTTCTTCTTGTCAACTGATCCATCCTTACCCTCATCTTTTTTTATTCTAATACCTCCCTTTTTTCTGCCTTCTGATCATTCTCTCATTTAACTCTTCTCTGAGAAATAGGCCTGCATTTTCTTAAATTATGCTTTACTACACTGTTCTGTCATTATCATCTTTTTACATGCACATTCTTTGTGAGTTCCCTGCTTTAACGCCTGTATTCCATTGCTTAAGCTCCTGCTGGTTTCATTGCAGGTACCACTACATAATGGCCTTTCATTTTTTTGTCTACTCATTTTTTGTACTATTTCTATTCATAGGATCATAGGAGGTGACTAGGCTATTGACCCAGAGGTAATTTCAAGCCTAGTCATTTCATCCCAATATAATGCCAATGACACTCTAGTCAATACCCAGGATTGTATTTAGTAATGACTGCCCATGTCCAGGAGGGTTGTGGCACTATCCCCAGTAAGAATTTATGGTGCCCCATCCATTCATCCAGGTTCCTTTTGAACAGTGTCATAGAGGTGCTCTGCTTCACATGAATTGGCAGTCTATTCCAAAGATGTGGCAGTCACTGGGAGACAAATCTGTCCTGCCAGCACAACCTATTCAAGTCGCAGGCCATAAAGTTTTTTTTTCTGTACATCTCTCAGAAACATTACAGTTCATATAGCCCAGAATGTCTAGTTTTTTTTCTTTGCACGTCTTAGAAAAATTATGTCTGATATGGCATTTAATGCCTTGAGTTATAGTGTCTAAACAAATTCCATACATTTCAGAGATGTAATCATCACATCTAGAGGACAGACTCTCCATTTTGTGACTGCAGAAGGAAACTACTGAACATAATTAGTGTAAATGGTGACATTTGACGAGGTATGTAAATATTTTTAAATATTAGTAGGAGGGAAGGCACGGCAACATGAAGCCTGAATTTGGAAGATGAGCCACAGGTGTGGCAGTACAGAAATACGTTTGTGGAGGACAGGGGCATAATTTAATAGAAGATTCTCTACACTAGAGAGTCAAATCTGATGCGAGTGAAATCTAAAGGTCTGTATCAGGTTATTTCAAAATACCAGTACCTCATAACATCCTGACTTCAAAAACAATAATTTTGTACATATGAGGCAAACTTCCTGAAGCCCTTTAACTGAAGGGTTGCACCTTCCCTGTTTGTGGTATTATGCTAAAATGTGGGGGCCCTGACTGCACTAGTAGAACAAGCTTTAGTGGTGCTAAGTACACATTTTTCTTATTTTAAAGACATTGTACTTGGTTTTGTAAAATTTATAATGACATTCCAGAAGAACATTAGCAACAAGCTATCTACTGGCATTCAGATTCTTTGAGGTGATTCTCATTTACGGTTTACTTACTTTAGACTGGAATCATGTCAGGTAATTAAGGGCACTGTGCTAAGTTCAGCAATCAAATCGCTACATAAAAATCATTGTCCCTGACCTGGAGACATGAATTTTTAAAGTGTTTGTCGCACTTTATTTGTCACTTAATGCACTGCAGCATGTGGTACCTCCACTGTTGTGCTGCAATTTCCTCCCAGTCTTTCCAGTTTTATGGAGCCACATTTTAATTGAAATCCTTAGTAACAAAAGTTATGTACTTACCATAATGCTAGATCCCTGTTGTCTCTCTCCATCCGGTTCAACCTGTGTATCAGATCCAACACTGGTTAATTCCTTCAGACTTTCAACTCACCAGGCTCCTCCTCTCTTACCCACAGTCCCCTGCTCCTCACTCTACTCCTCAGATTGAGTTTGCCCCATGTTAACCATCTCCAACCTACAATAAACTTCCCAAGGATGACACAGGACTCCAAGGAAAATGAATGGATGACCTCCGCTCTCCAGCCATCACGGAAAGTGAAGTTTGCCATACTAAGCCATGGTGGGGGTAGGTGGGGGTTTGAACCAGGCAGAGACAGATAACACAGATCTGGTTATGGTAAGCACTAACTTTCTTATCTAATGCTTTGTGCTCTGTTTGGCTTCAACCTGTGAGACACAGCCCCCAGACAAGAAAAATCCTCTGGCGTAAATCAGGAAAGAAATTCTGCAACACAGCTGGCCAAGGAAGCCCTGGATCTTGACTAAATATCAAGCTTCTAAAGAAAAACAAAAATGTGATGACCTATCCAACTAGCAGCTGTGCTAACTTCTTCCATTGATACTCTAGAAAAGAAAGCCGTAGAAGTAGCCATAGCCCTGGAAGAATGTGCAAATAGGACAAAGGTAAGCCCAGCCTGGATTTTGAAAAGGAGACAAATAAATGACTGGATTTTCTAAAAGCTTTAGTATGGTCCAAATAAAATCTCATATTCCTAGTTTCTTATTATAAATCACTATTAGTACATATCATTTGATTTTCAAAGGTAGCTGCCCTTATATGAGTGTCTTTTTTTCTCTGATTGTATACCATTCAAAACTGATATAGCCCCCACAAAAGGGTAATTCAGAACCTCTCTGGTAATAACTTTCTCCTTGCTGCTTGATTGCATGCTTTGTCTCTGATTGCTCATGTTATAACAGTTTGACTTGTGCATCTAATTTTTTTAATTAAATAAGACCCCATTAAATTGCTTGCTTTAGCTGTATGTCTAACAAGCCTACTTGACATCCACCTACTTTTAATTACTTTACCATTAATCTTGTGATTTTTGACTTATAGCATGTTGTAATCTTTATTCTTAAACTTGCTTATTCATGCTGGGCTAGATAGATTCTCATATATTATTGTTCCATACTCTTATATTGCCAAAGGTGTCCATAAACCATGTATTCTGTAAATGTGGTGATCCCCTGTGACAAACACTCAGCTCATTTTTTTACCCCTTGCGTTCTTAGAGTCATATAGATACTGATATTCTCATTAAGGCAAGCTGTTGTGTATTTCCTAATTACTTTGTTCTCCTTCTCATATTAAGCAACTAAGTTATTACTGTTACATAAATGCATTTCTCCTTCAAATTTAGTTGGTTTTTGCTATAGCAGTTATTTATTCCCATAATTAATTGTCATATCAGTAGTCATCCCTTTTGCTGTTTTATCCTTTCCCATTTTGCTCCCTCACACATTGTTCATATTCTTTTAAGTTCCAAAGTTCATTTGTAAGGCCTACTCACGTGACTGTACTTGTTCGTTAAGCTGATTGTGAAAGGATTTTCTTAAAATTAGTTTGCTTTCACCTTTAATGTACTTACACAGCATGCTGCTACTATTACTATTATTTCATCATACCCTGTTACCTCTATCTTTTTGTATTCATATTTCATAGTCTTAGAAACTATTCTGCATTAGTTATTTATTTTATTTACTTATTCTTTGTTTACTGGGTAGGTGGTTGAGTCTGAGGACCCTTTTCAGCCATGATTCATGTGCCAAGACACAATGGTACATTGCTGAAGAAACAGATCAAATACATTGACAGTAATCACGATCACACGTAAAACAAATGTACAGGGTAGTATAGTTTACAGTAGCTGAGAGCTAGTCCATAGAAGCTGAAAATGTAAGTATAACAAAACAGAGGTAACAACATTTCACACTGGTATGTAAAATATTTTCACAAACACTATCATCTTGTTAGATAAAATCAGAGAAAGTGAGAGCAGTAATACAGAAGAATCCATCTAAAGCAATATTGCATTCAAATTCTGAAGAGCAATGATAGATATTTTGCAGATAATGCTCTAAATCAGATATTCATATTTAAAAAGTGGGAGTAATTTGTCTTGAGATATGATACAACAGAGAAATAAATAGAAAATTACATGCAATCCCCTGGCTGCCCAAAACTCTAAGAGACAATGTAGCACTAAGTTAAGTTAGTTGTTCTCCTCAGCATTTTTTCCCCAGTACCCTAAACGAATGTGACACTGTAGGACCTAGGCTGTTTATAGGTCATAGGGTCATAGGTGAGACTCAAACCCTGTACCTTGTGTTTGTAAGGCAAACACTGTAACCATTAGGCCACCCTCCCATATACATATAGGTTCATAGGGTCATAGGTTAGTTCATAACCTTGTGTTTGTAAGGCAAACACCTTAACCATTAGGCCATGACCTCCCTAGGAGTCATATATTAGATGGGACAACTGGCACATTTGCTGGTGAAAGTGCAAATAATAAAGGGGGGGGGCAGCCTTTGTCTGTACAGCATTTTTTTTTCAAAACTGCTTGCATCATTTATTTATTTATTTATTTACTTACTTAAATTTAGTGACTGTGAAAGTCAGACCTGGTAAAGTACCCCCTTTCAACAGAACCCTGAGGAGAAAAGCTCCACATAAAGAAACAATAAAGGATTACATTATAGTTTATTTATTTATTTATGTGCATTTGTTTTCCAGGATCTTCATGGACCTTTTCCAGACTTACCCCAGGAGTACTGTCTGGTTAAGTATTTTGTTTAGAGACACATAGTTAGATAATGGAAGCTGAAAGACTCAAACCATGCACCTTTAGACCACATGATATAGCTCATTAACAACTCCATAATCCTCCCGGTCAACCACCAGACCACTCACATTAGCAAACATTTGATGTCACAGACATCAATTTTTTGTAGTATGAGGTAAGCGAGACTTTAAAGCTGATTAGCTGTGCAATCTATCTCAGTCAGAGAGAGAGAGAGAGAAAAGAGGTTATTCAATAATGTAGATATGTCAGTAGGTGTAAGAAGAGTGCATTGCTTTCTCAAGGGAGCTTTATGAGTGGAGGCAAAGTCCTGGCTTCTTTATCTGTAATCTCTTGGTGGGCTGTACCACTGAAGGACAGTAGGATGACATAGACAAATGTCCATGTATGCATGTATGTATGTATGTATGTATGCATGCATGTGTTTATTTATTTATTTATTTATTTATTGAGTTATTGATTAGACTTTGATTACCAGAACATTCTGACTGGCGAAGCCCCTTTTCACAGGAGGCCCAGAGAGAAAATGTTTGCATTATGTTCTTTTTCACAGTCAGTAAATATGAGCTAACACAATATATTGCATAACGCTGAGCTATATAAGTTGATCACTATGTTGTCTACTATATAGTATTTACAGCATGCAAAAGTCACAAATATCTAAGGAATATTAAACATTTTTTTTACAGTTTATGTATAAAGTCACATGAAATTTTAGAACACAGACAGCACAAGAGGCATTTGCAAGTTTCATACAAGAAATAATTCACTTGAGACATGTAAGAAGGTGAGAAAGTGTGAGGATTTTATGTTGACCTAGTTTGGCTACATAAGGAGTGGACTTATTAATGGGTTCTGGTACAAGAGATGGATTGTTTTGTTTCTATGATTTCACTGGAATTATAAAATGTAGATAGGAGATGTGTCCTCTAAGAATGGGACTTAGTAATGGGTGTGCTGCACAACCGTTTTGTTGACAGACATGTTTTCAAGGGGGGTTAGTAGATGAAATAAGATACTCTTGATGTTTGTTGAGACAGAGTTCCACAGAATTGCAAAGCACATGGAGTACAGGTACTCACTATTATAATTTTTAGATTCTTGAATAAGCATTAAGTGTTGGTTAAGTGAATGCAATTCTGTAAGAGGTGAGGTTCAGTTTAGTAACCGTCTGGTGGCAGACCATCTCTCTGGGCTATAGAGGGTATTGTGAGCAGTCAAAATATGACTGTAGGCTTATAGGTTAGTATCTCAAGCCAGTTAAGGGACTTAAGTACAAAACAGTAACATGTGGTTAAATGTGGTTAATTGTAAACTTTGCAATGTTTTGTATAATTGCTCCAGATTAGCTTGCTGAGAGTGCTCTACGTTATTTAAAATTGATAAGGCATACAGGAAACTAGGGAGCAGATTGCTCTGAGCTATGGTCTTATATGCATGATCTTACAGCAAAAGCTTAACTTTATAAAAGAAGTTCTAGTTTATGTTTTCTTTTTTTTAACAGCATATCGGATGTGCTTATTGAATCTAAACCTGTGGTCGGTTATTACATGCAGGAGTTTTGTGCTAGCTCCATTCTAGTATTACTGACTGATAATACTTTTAAGTCCCAGTAGTTTGATCACTGTGCTGCAGGTGAAAATAATCACTAGCTTTGTTTTCTTTGGATTTAGGAGTAGTTTAGATTGCTGAAGCCATTTTTCAATTTTGTATTGAGCTATCTGACTGAAGACACTGCACACAGTAACAGAAATACATGAAAACAGGTTGTACAACCTCAGATCCATCTCTAGTCTCATGAGTAAATAAAGCCTTAGGACTCTGGCTTTGGTCTGATTTTATTCTAATTCTACATTATCTCTTTCAGAGAGAATTGTGAAGGTGCTAACATTATCCAATATGCTAATAGTATTCATATTTTTCATTCTCTCTGATGATATTATACAGAATAAGCTTCTAGAAAATCATCCTTCTTACAGGACTGTTTTTTTTAATAAAACAACTGGTTCCTAATCCATTAAAAGCAAAAACTATCTTCTTTGATGGTCCTAAATGGACCTTTAATAGGTTACCTATGCTTAGACTTTCTATGGCTAATAGCATTCTGGTCAAAGTAGTTATCTATTTTATGTATCAGGGGTCAAAGTGTATTCCTTCATTTACTTGTGCACTGTTCTGAGGTTTTCCTCCTAATCTAAAACATAATCTAAAGCCATTTCTGAGGCTTATTTCTATTTACCCATTTTCCTTCAAGGATCGCAGCTGTTATTAACAATAAACAAATATAAATAGAGAATGTTCTGTTCCAAAATTACTAGATTTTCTTCTGGTGTTAGTAAATGTCTAATTGTGTGTCCTTTATATTGTTGACATGGTCTTGCTTTTCCTGAGTTATTTTGGTACTACACTACTTCCACAATTGCCAAAATTTCAGGAATTGTATCCGGATATGCTGATCATCACCATGCACATGAATAGCTGACATCTTTTCACTTTCATTTACCATTACATTCCTTCTCACATATTTAGATGTAATTACATACTCCTGCATCTTGTTAGTAGCCTGTGCACTTTGCAGACATACAGAATTTCAAACTAAAGTATAGACTCTTCCTAGGCACACTGGAAACTCATCATGTTCTGTCTTACTCAGTCAAAGCCTGAATGAATTTCATGATTACACTTATAAACTTTGCACATTCTGTGGTAGGAAACATTTTAAATCCCTCTTAAATTCTTCATATTACATACTTTGGGAAACATCTCCCATTTATGCTAAACAGAGTTTGTAATATTAAGACTGCCAACTTTGTGTTTTGTCATTTAACATGTTTTGCTTTACTTTCAGTACTATAATTGTATCATAGTCTCCAATTCTTTCCCTAAAGTTTATTTTTATTCATTTATTTGTTCATTCATTCATTCATTATTCTCTGTTACCCACGTAATACATTTTGAAGTCACAGTGGAGTGGAGAAGGACTTTGTCCCAACAATCAGTGGGCACATGACAGACAAGTCAGTTCTGGGTTTGTGGCACATGTGGATGTACACACTGGGTTTGTGGCACACGTGGATGTACACACTCTCACATAATACATCCACCTTTGTGAATTTTAGCCCATCAGTTTCTCTTATGGCATGGCTGTGGAATGTGGAAGGAAACAAGGACTTTCAACAAACTCACATGCAAACACAGACAGGACAAAAAGACTCTACACAGAAGGCATCCCAGCTGAGAATCAGACTTGAGAACCAAGCACAATGTGGCAGCAACTGCAAATGCCGATCTTGTTTTTCAATAATTGTAACATATTTCTGTGTTAACTTTATTAACCCCCTGCGTCTGTAATCTTATAAGTGTTTATCTTTGCTGTTGCAGTTACAAAACTTTTTTGTTTGTTTTGTTATGCTAGTAAGATAAGGATGCTTGCATTTTTTTATTTTTGTTGCTGTCAGTATATTTATTTTTTGCCTATTTGCCCCAGACATGAAAAATCAGCAAACTAGACAAGTGCCCATTCACGGCCTGGTGATGGGTATCTGGGTATCCACAGCTGCAGGCAGTAGACGTTTGAGAATTTCACAAGGGTTATTCTTCTGGCATCTGTCAGGGTGGTTTGTGCCCTTGTTGGCATCCTAGCAAAGTTGATGCTTGATGTAGGCTTAAGCCACTTCCACAAGCAGAAGGTGAGTGATTCACTTCACCCTTGAGACCTTCTGCTTACATGTTCATGTACACCCACGTGGCTTGGTGGTAGAACTCCTTGTATAAGGTAGTCCCTTATGTGACTGCCCCTCTTATGAGGGCTTGTGGCTTTGGACAGCCTAGATCATAACTACATCACCAGATGCTTGCACATAGGTTCATAGGTTCATAGGTTCGGTTAGTATACTGTGCCTCTGTCTAACAGTGACACAGAAGTGATAGCCGGGGTAAACCTACGATCTCCCATCCACTCATCAAGATTCCTCTTGAAGAGAGTCAATGTGGGACTCTGCCTTACCTGGACTGGGATTTTTTTCCAGAGTGAAGGGAATCTGTCCCTCCAGCATGTCCTATTTGTTTCAGTGCTGAGGTTCATGGCATCTGTTTGAGCCCTTTGATCCTCTTGGTGAGGTACTTTCCCTTTCCAGTTGCTGCAGGTGTCTGGTAAGGTACATCCCAAAAGGGCATTGTACTCAATTATGGGCCTGATGAGGGATGAGTAAAGAGGTATGATGACCTCCCTGATCTAGATGTGAATCCCTTCATGATTAGGTGGGCTATATAAAATGTTTTCTAACCACTTTGTACGTGGTTGTCAAATGAGATTGCTATCAACTTGGGTCCCCAGGTCCCTAATGACTTATTCTGTAGTTTTGCCAAAGGGATGACTATACACTTTTGGCGTTTAGCTTGAGGCCATGGCTCTGGCACCAGTTGTCTGTTTCTATGAGGCCCTTTTGGAGGATGCTTGTGTCAGCTGGAGAGTTGATTAAGTTTGCAGTCATCGACTTGGTCACTTGGTCAGTCCTTTCCCGTTGTGGCCTGTACGCCCGAGAAATATATGTAACTGGTTTGGAGTCTGACATGGCTCCAGCAATTCTAACCATGTGGGTTCTGTCCTTGAGCCAGTTTGCAACCCATCTAGTGACATAGGGTTTATATTTAAGCTGGTGAGCTTATCTATAATGCAGGTAGGCTGTGAACAAAGCCAAACTGGGTAGGATCCAGTGTCTGTAGGTCCCCAATATCTTTATTTATGAGATCCATGATGATCCTTTCCATAGCTTTGCAGACCAAGCTAGTCAGGCTTATGGGCGATAGTTTCCAGGATCTGTTGAGGCACCACCTTGGTACATATCCTGTAGTAAGGCTAAGATTGAACAGTAGTTTCATCTGGTCCCATTGATGCTGTGTTTTGCATCTGAGATGTCAGGGGCAGCACTCTGTTGGGATAGATATTTGTCCTTTAATACTGATCAGAACCTTCCCTTTTTTTTTTTTTTTTCTATCATGTAGTAGCTTCCTCCTTCTATTGTATAGTTTGTTTATGGCTGGATGTGAATATCCAGTGAGATTAGTTTATGGTCTGATCTTACCAGTGAGGGATACACTTCTGGTCTGGAGCATAGTGTCCCCATGTTGGTGATGATCAGGTTGTTCCATAGCATTTGAGTTTATAAATTCTAGGAACCTTGTAATGCTCCCAGTCTATGTTTGGGTAGTTGAAGTCACCCAATATAATGGTGTTTGGAGAGACCTTCATATTTTCCAGTATTCTCAGGAAGGCCGTGGTCTGTAGCAGGCTATAAACTGACATGGATAGTCTCTGATGCTATAACCTGATAGTGCTGGGGTCTCGGGAGCCTTGAACCAGGTTTCTGTTACTTGCATGCATCTTGAGGTTTAGACTTCTGGCGTTGGTAGCATTACTCTTAGTTTCTTATCCCCAATATCCCCAAGCCCAGGGGTGACAGGTCATGTCATCCCAGGCTGACAGGCATTGGATTCCCTTTGAATGACACTAACACTTAAGCCAATTGTTGAAATTGATCATCTTGTCTCTTGTTCAGCCTGGTGGGACGCCAGTGTGCCTGATGATAGAGTCACCTATTACAAATGTATCAGGTGGGTTGTTTAGCCACACTGGCTTTGTGAGCTATGTGTTGCATGTGTTTTGTTTTGTGGCGCTGCTTGTGTCTGCTTTGGAGGTCTCTGCTGCTTAGGCAGATTTGTGTGTTTATGTGTTTGGTTTGTTGTCGTGGGGGGTATATGTGGACTGGAATTGTGTGTGGTGTGTTTTTCTTCCTCCCCTGACTGGTTCGAGTACTCTGAGTTGAGAGAGCTTAGCCTCCAGTTTGGCTATAGATTCACCAGCTGGACCAGAGAAATAAACAAACAACATACAAATAATAGCTAGGATTTCAGCAGGCCTGGATCTCTATGCATACAGCAAAACAAGGTGTACCAATTTCAGTAAGGCAGTTCATATATAATATATATACACTTAACTTTAGAAATTCCCAGCTCAGAAGGACAGAGTCAGCCCTCTCTCCCAAGAGTGCCAGAACATGAACCTCTTAATGTAAAATAACTGGCCTCAAGCCCAAGTCTGTTCTGCCACTATAGTGCAGACCACAAACCTTCCTAATGTAAACTCTGTCTGGTGCCCAGGTGCTTAAAAAAAAAATGAGTTACACCAAGCAGTAATAAAGTAATAATTAGTACTTTTTACTTTTAAGACAAAAAAAGCAAAAATAGTAGGAAAAAACACAAATACAGTAAAAGCAGATATTTTTTTTTTTTTTGGAAAGAGCTGATTGGCCTTCTCAAATGCTCTGCAGAATTCCTGTCACTGGGTATGAGGTGAGGAATGAGACCAGGACTGGGGTCCGGGTCAAAGACACACAAGGCAACAATAAAAAAACTAGCAACCAAACCAACTATACCAACAGGAGAACAGAAGGGAGAGAGGAAAAAGAAAAAAACAGCTGAAAGCAGCAGTGAAAAAGCAAGTAAGCCTTTAAAATGAAGTTTTAAAACAGCTAAAAAAAAAAAAAAAAAAGTTTAACAACAACAAACAACAAACACAAACAAACCAACAGATGCTTAATAGAAGTGGACAATTTCCAGTTAATACCTCACACACAACTAGCTAGAAAAAAAAAACACAGTACACAAAGTGCTATAAACAACAAAGAAATAAAGAACAAAATAAACAAAAACAGCTCACTGTAAAATGGCTGAACACTCACAACTGAGCTTCTTAGGTAACAGAAAGTTGAAACCTGAGACAGCTTTTAAGAAAGAAATCTAATTGACCTTGGGTCACCTGAGTCCTAGTCAGTGCTTTATCCTTCTAAGTCAGTGGAGCCGGTACGACTTCTTTCCACAACTGGTTTTGTTTCTCCACAGTAAATGGGCATTTGGATAAGTCTGACATCCTGGTCAATGAATGCACTAAATAAATAAGTAAACAAACAAACAAACAGTTTTATAATTGTGTGTCCTTTATATTTCTGATGTTGCCTTGCTTTTCCTGAGTTATTACACTACTTCCAACTGAGCAGTTTTCTACTTAACATCAGTATACCTCTTGTAGTGGTATGTGATATATACAGCATATTTATACATTTTTTCATCTAACAGTTTTAAGTTATTTTTTAATGACAATAACATTAATTAATATAGTTTAATGACTTCATCCCTGTCCATATTCAAGTGAAACTTGGACCTATACATGAGAAATAGAAAATTTACTTCAGGACTGCCTCTTGTTCTACTAATGGACAGATGCAGCTCCTAAATGCTTTATCCCATGCATGGGTACCCTTAAATTATCCACGGTATGACCTCAGTTATTCTCAGTAGGGGGAAATATATAATTATTGACCGTGGAATGGGTAAGACCAATTTCTAATCAAACGGGATAGGTTAATTTGAGCAAAAAATGAGAAATTGGTTACCTATGAACCTAACCTATGAATGCAAATTGAATTTCACCAAAATACATGGTGTGGTCCTGGGTATATAAATGTAATTGATGAATAACAACCACAGCAAGACTAAAGTGCAAGATGTACAACAACAGACAGAGAACGAGAGATAGAGGGACAGAGACATTCCATATGTGGCCAACCTGCCTTCTTTAATCCTAGCCATGGAGTTAGTCTTGCTTTGAGTCATTTGGATCTTTCAAGAGCTGCCGGGTGACAAGAAAGTACACCTGCATGCTCTGTGTGTTACTGTTCTTTTCCTGTAGGACAGGTTATATCAGCTCTTTTGTGCAATGAACAAGGTCCAGGTGATGTTCAGCCTTAGTGTCATGTTCACTGAGAGGTTGTGAAAGCCTAGACTGTACCAGTTCAAGGGTTAATGGTTGTAGGATTACAGAGATATTCTAGGTACTTGGTGCAGCTGAAAAAAAATGTGGGGGGAAGCTAGCTGAATAAGATAGCTGTAAAACTCTAGGGAAAACTCAGTGTTCAAAAGCATATTGATTTTGGCACATTCATATAATTGTTTACAAAATAAAATAGAATTTGGTGGTATATTTTTACCCCAGGGCATATATACTTTCCAGTATCTAGGTTTGAATGTCATGGATTACAGAAACATTCCGATATCCATTCAATCCTACTGAAAATTGATTGAAACTTCATAGCACTGAAGCGCATAGGACCACTGTTTATGGAAACAAAATTACTCTGGCGAATGATGGTAACATGCTATGGTAAATTGATTAAGTCAGGCAGAAATCAGGCAGACAGATTTGCTGTGTATTGCCATACAGAAATAGCTCTGTGGGAATATATCATAGTTGATCATTCTATAATCTTTGCCTAAAATAAATTATACCACTCAAGATTCAGTCAAAGTAAAGGTCGCTGAACCCAAGAGGTGCCACAGCAACTTGTGTTGATTTTAGATCAGCTGAGATGATAGTGAGGATTATCATACAGTTTTAGTACCTGGTATAGCCAGGTCTGTTGACACTGAGGTATAAAGCTCTAATACCTTCATAACCCTCTTTTTTCTAGTGTCTTGCACAACTTTTGAAGCTGGAATAGGGGAAATAAAATGACAAGGATTTGCCCGCTTGCCTCAGATGTGAATAAATGCTGGGAGCATGTAAGTTACGACACAGATAATGGTGACAATATAATTGTTGTACTGACAATACAGAGCTGTGCTGTATGGGGTGGGGGTTCGAGGGACATATCATCTCAAAGGTGAACCATTTCCTTCATAATGCCATTGCATGGTCCCTCTGTTATATCAGCACATCATGACTGGTAGGTCAAAGCCACATTAAGAAATCATTTTTTTCAGCTGGCCCGGTCCCTTTGCCAGTTCATGGCAGATGGCACCTCTTGGAACATGCACACTGTGAATTGAGGAATACCATGTGCAGGGCTGTCCTAGAAAGAAGATCCTACAGGAGTGGATAAAACTGGGGAGCTGTTATATGTGGGGAACTGCCAAGGGCAGAAAATCAGGGAGCTGGCAATGGGGGATACAGGAAGTCAATAATCACAGTAAGATAAAATGTTATACACAAAAAAAAACAGTTTTGGTGTTTTAGTACTCTGTTGAGCACATCTCTGCACTCTGCCACCAGTTTTTACTTACTGTCTTTTCAGATATTGCCTAAATGTAGCTTAGACAACACCACTTGTCTTTTATATTTTTACTGTACAATGACACTAGTCATAGTGTCTAGAATACCACCATTAATACACAGCACCATTGATCTAAAGTCAAGGATTCTAGACAATTCTCATTAACCATCATTGGCCTTCCTTGCATTTATCTCTTTTGGCATATATCTTATTTTTCATTCAGAGCTTGCATCTGACAAGCCCAGAAAAATCCAGCATGATAATTGCTGCATTAAGTATTTAACAGAAACATCCTTCATGCATTAAATTATCTGAGATGAAGAATTCATAGGATGACATGTGATTACTAAGCAGTATTCAGAACCATTCATCTGAAGTTCACACACTGCAGAAATTTAAGGAGCAACTCTGAATCATCCTTAAATAATGCTTGGGTTTAAAATGATCATAGTTATTTTAAAGTGCAAGCAAACTTCTGAATAATTTTGAGTTTTAACAATTCAACAAGCAGTGCAAAGATATTAACATACTTCTGGTAAGCGATAGAGATGTCACTTAGCCAGTGAAGTAAAAAGGCGTAATTTGAAATGTGGTGAATACAAAGCAGGTTTCCCCAAATGTGAATGAACAAGTGTTGGTGTAGTTCCGCTCATTACTGCTAGCATAACACATGTATTATCTGGAGATAAGGGCAGGGACCACCATCAAAGAAGTATCATTGCTGAAAAACATGAAGATGCAAGAAAACTTAAAGAAGCAACAAAAACTCAGTATATGCTTATAGTAATATTCCTGGAGTAAAGAAGAAAGAGCTAAGTTACGACAAAAATACCTCACAAATTAAAACAATGTACAGCTGAGAGCATTTTATGAGGAAAGTGACAAATACACGAAGACACACAAAAAGGTTTGCTGGCATTTATGAAATACAAGAAAATACTCTGCAATAGGTAACTGAAACACTCTGTAGCAGGAATATATTTAAAAATAATAAGAAAAATTCATGGGTCATTATATCATGCTACGGAAGACTATCTGATGTAAGAAAAGGCATCTATACAGATATTAATATGTGAAACTGAGCCCATAGTTTTGTTTTACAGGGTCCAAGAGAGTGCTATCCCATACCTTCCACAACCTGTCTTCCATTTGTTCCAAGCATAATCAAACTACATTTTAGATCAGCATAATATCCTTATTCCCCATAAGGGAAAACAAATGCATTACAGGGCCCACAGACCTTCTTTTGATATAGTATATCCTCATTTAGGTAGTGTCTCCCCCTTCATGATCAGCAATCTAGACCAATCCCTATATTTTATTCTAGTTGCTAAAATGGGTGGTTCGCTAATTGTTAAGGTGTTTACCTTCCATCCACAAGGTGCAGAGATTGATTCTCACATGGGGTAATTGGCTAGGCTTAAAATGGCCTATAAGGGCAGTTAGCCTAGTACTAATCTACGAACCTATAAAACTTACACTCGTCACTTGATGATGATACTGTGCATTCATATCATACATCCCTTTCCTTCTGTTCTCCTGTTTAGACAGAGTGATTTTTCTGAGCCTGTCTAGTATACATTCTCCTTGACATCCTGGTTACTGTCCATGGCATGCTTTCAGCCAATTTGAAATCGATGCTAAAGGTAATATTTCAGATGTGACCTCAGTGGTATTCTGAGCAAGGTTTGTATTTTGTCTAAATTTCTTGAGTTAATACCCCCAGCACTGTACATTCAAAAGTCATTGGAACTTGAGCACAGCAGTCCCACATTATACAACATGATCCGATATAACAAACATTATAATGTACAGATCTTTTCTTTCAGCATTTATTCCTAACACTGCTTTTCTACAATCCATAAAGATACTACATGGCTCAGCTAGCATCTATACTACATCACTGAAATATTACAAACCCTGTTATATCAGACACACATTTCCAGTATGCCTTCATTCAGTGCAATTTTGAGAATCACTTGCTTAATTAAACTAGGGTGAAATAAAGTGATTAACTAAGACTTTGTATTGCTCTTTTTATTGTTCTTTTGGGAATGTTGTACAACCATGGAGGTGGTGTATAAAAGCTCAGGGGTGTGGGGGCTTGCCTTAATACTTGTTTCAGGTTGTCTTGTTACTTTGCATGCAAAGGTCAGCTTTCAAGTTCGTTGGAGTGATGATATGCAATGTGAGCAATTAAAATTTCAGACTTTAGTGAAAAATTAAATGTATATTGGGAACAGATAAGTATGTTTTTAAGGGGGTATGATATGATAATTGTTCTTTTAACTAGATCAGTAATACTAATGAATGTTCCACTTCCTATATCTGTAAAAGCCAAAGAGCAAAAATGTTTTGGGCTAGAAAAGTTATTACAAAAAGCTGGACATTGAACTTAGTTCCTGTGTTCAAAGACTTTTAAATTTTACAGCAATACTATACTGAAAAAGAAGCGATCAGAATAAGATCTATAAATCATACTAAGACTTTTAGCAGTTAGCCTTGAAATGTTGCTATTGAAAAACCATGACTCTTAATGTGTTAATTGGCTAAGATTACTTTGATGATTCAATGTATTCCTAACATAGTATAAAAATATGTGATGTTGAATTTCTTCCTCTCTGTGTATATGTTGTAAATATGTTAAATGAATAAACATTTTCTTTAAAATTTTGAGATTTCATAATTAAAGCATCAGACACAAACCTTGCGTCACAGTCTACAAAGTTAAATTATCTGCTCTGAAATACTTTTCTTTTAAGGCTACATCTTTTATAATAGTAGAAAAATTGCTTGAATAATAGACTAATAAAGGTCATGCAGGATGAGAGATACACTCTTCTTAATATGCCGACATCATTAATTGCTAAGTCACTGCCCTCCATTATTAACCTGATTTGTTACCTCTGGAATTGCACCCTCCATCCTTAAAAATGCAACAATTTCTATAACTAAACTGTCCTACCTCCATGAAGTCAGTGAAAGCAGACCTATTACAAACTTGACTTATAGCTAAAATTCTAGAACACATATGAACAACAGCCTGAACACTGTTAAAAATGTGATGTATTAGTCCATGTATGACATATGGGTACAGAAATGACTATAAATGTGCAAACTGTAATATGTAGTATACCTATCTGGTATGGACTATTGGTGGGACAATCTTTTGATAGTCCGCAGAAGACTATTAAAATTGTTGATCATACTCTTCTTCTTCTAGTTGAGCTTAAAAGAAGTGGTTTTGGTGAAGGACCATGTGGCTGGTTTAGCAGCTATCTGAGTGATTACACTTTCAAGGTAACAGAGGGTGAACCATATTCAGATAAGAGAAGCTGCGTGCTAAAGGTCCAGAAGGATCAGTGTTGAATTCTGTCCTCTTTTGCCTGTTTGATAGTGATCTTCCAAACACCATACCTAAATTTAAAATCACCCTTTGTTCTGATAACCCCATCTTCCTAAAGGAGGCTAAAAGTAATTCTCTTATAATGGCCTACTTTCATTGTACCACTGGGACTGTTTAGGTTTCATTTGTCATTGATTTTATTGTTTCTTATATCTTAACATATTTGCATAAATGTATAGTTTTTAGACCGAACCATAACTGAAAAGACTTTGGTACCAATTTGCTTTTCTATAAATAAATAAACTGATGCATAATAATTTAAAATGCATGTAATTTCTTGTTTTTTTTCACATTCAAGCACTGGATGTCACAAGTTTAACAAACTTATGTTTGAAGTTGACTACACTGTTCCTGACCATCATTTTGTCTTATCTAATTACTGAATTGGATGATCCTATCATTAGGTCCATGGTTAATACAAATATGCTAATCAGAAGCAGCACCAGCAGTAGCACCAAACCCCATGGCATCCAACATCATCAGTTTCTTGTTCCCTAGTTCCCTCACTAAATGGAAATCCCTGTTGTTGGTCACCTAGCCAATGTCCTAATTACCCCACCAGTTTGGAAAACAGACCAATACCAGTTAACTTTCATAGTGAAATTCTGTAAGGTCTTGCAGGGGTGGTCAGTACATAACACTTTGTATCAACTAGACTCCTCTTTTCCATATTAGTGATAAACTAATCCTGGAAATTGAACCAGCTGAATTCACTAGACCTTTGTCACAGCAACTTGTACAGTTGCCTGTATGTTATGCAATGTGCAATCAGAAACTCTTCCAGCCTACCTTGCCAAAATTCTTTACACAATATTCAGTGAGATAAAAGAATGGCAAGTGTATGACTACTGTTCTTCTTTATGGGTCCTCTCTTGTACAACAAAAACGTTACAGCCTCTTTCCAATATGTGGCTATCATCACAGTCCCTAAGAAGGAGCAATATGACTTTGCTAATGGTCAGGGTAGCACATCTATTAGTACTTTTATCAGTAGGTTTGAATTAGGCAACGTGTCCCTTTACTTCATACTTGTAAGTTCCACTGACCTATTTCAGTATATCTCCAACAATTACCTCTCTAATTTTTGTTATGCTCCCATTAACAGTTTCCTTCTCCAACTGTGTCAGTACATTATCTTATTTTTTTTCTGTTGCAGTTACTGAAATTAGGAAAATTGTCTATCAGTCTAGTCAATTTTATTTAAAAGATCCTATCTATCTGTGCCACTGACAATGTACAACATGAGCTTTTAATAAGCTGTTACTACCCCCTAGGATCCACTACTCAGGGTTCAGGTACTCTGAGATACCCCTTATGTACCATGACTTTGGGTAGAACACACTTAAGTATGCTAGCAAAACACTCAAGGGAACCATTAAAAAGCTGAAAGTTATTTACAAGCTTAAAATGATGACTACAAATCTTTCTTTAACTAAGTTAGAAAGTTAAGAAGTACTACCTAACAATGTTCACAGCTAGTCTACAATGATACTGTCTACTGCGACCTAGTGGAGGAATCTAATATGCTAAATGACAAATTTTATTGCAAATGTTACTCCTCCCATAGTTTCAGATTCCACTACCTCAGCCACCATATTTTATTACCATAGGACAAGTCCTCTAAGAAGCTAGCATTACCTCATCCATGGGCACTGATAACATACCAGGCCATATGATTATCAGTACCAAATATGGTCCCTGAACCACTACTTAACCTCCATAGTCTAAGCTTCTCCATTGGTTACATTTCTCAAGCATGGAAGTTAGCCATTGTAGTACAGTTCCACAAGGGCAGCCAAAGCTTAGATTAGGGTAGCAGTAGTCCCATTAGTCTTACTAGCTTCATATACAAAGCTATAGAACATATTATCTTTGCCGTCATTGATCTGGACATTGAAAATCTTTTAACCCTGAACTCTCATCAGCTTGGCTTTGGTAAAGGCAGATTCTGCCTCCTTATCATTACTAATTTCTTCAGAAAATTCCATCAACCACTGGATAGTGGTTATGCAGTGCAGAGAGCATATCTGAGCCTGTCCAAGGCCTTCAGTACTGTTGTATGTGTGAATTTTATAGAAAGACTTGTAAATATGGATGTAGATGTATACATTCTGAGGTGGATAACTCATTTGTTGTCAAACAGAACTCATGTAGTTAACACTGCAGCTCTCACTTCTGAAAAAAAGAAACAAGTGGTATACCATAGGGTGCAGTGATCAGTCCTCTCCTATTTGGAATGTAATTCTCAGATCTTTAGGCTTAAACTTTTAGTCTATGGTTATCTATTTACTGGCAGCTGCAAACTGGGTGCTGTTACTCATTGCTCCTCCAGTGATTCACAAATAGTCCAGCATGGGTTAGACTAGATTATCATTTCGAGCAAGGAACACGGTCTTAAAACTCATCATAAAAAAGCATAGCCCATTTTCATAAATAAAACATTTTCCCATCATAAGATATTAGAGATGCACCCCTCTAGTCAGTCAGAGCTGTGAGGAGTTTATGTTCTTTTGTTGATAATCCTTCTGTTTAGATCAATTAATTTCCAAAGGCATCTCTCTTAGATTCAAAAAAGTCTTAATTCCCCCTTTAACCAGTTATTATTGGATCCATTATTGAATAGAGTGACCTATTTGGCATGCATTTGTCCAAACGTATCACTCAACTTGAGAGACATCAGAGATTCCTAACTAAAAAGATAGGTGCCTTCAAAACACTCAGTTTTCTGGTAGACAGGCAGCCCTCTTCCTGTACTTGGTCACTTGTAAGTTCATTTTTTGTGATTTGACTCTTAATCTCTTATTTCTTTACAGAACAAATGGTTTCTCAAGTACCCAGTTGATGGTACAAAACTTCGTCAACAGGTAAATAAGTTAGCATGATAGATTCATAACCCAGTGTATCCTCCACCACTGGAAAAAAGATTCTGCTATATGTCAAGCTGAGTGGCACCATTGCCACCTTCATGGTAATGCCTATATAATTGGATAAACAGCCTCAAATTCTCCCCTGGTCTATCTTGTGCTTCTCTCCCTGAGGCTGGAGGAAACATTTAAGTATGGTTTATTGCCTAGGCTTGTAATGGTCTGTAACATATCTCCCAACCTTTTAATTCCAGAAATCTGGAAAAGCCTAAAATAATGGGGGGTGGGGGGGGGTGAAGGCTTAAAATAGGGACAGATTTTAAATATTGCTCTTATAAACTTAGAAGCTTGCAAGAATAACAGTTATTTTTGTTAGCATGCATTGTCTGAGGAATATAAAATCTGAAACTGACATTAGTGTAATTTAGTGACTTCAATCCTCACTGATTTGCCAGAAAATGACAAATTTTATGAGGAACAAGCCAAAAATATGAGATAAAAATCTCAAAAATCTAGACATTCTGTGAAAAATCTGGACAGCTGAGTGATATGATCTGTGGACTGATTGCTCAGCACATACTTATGAACCCATAGGATGAATATATCTAGAACATTGATACATTGCACTGCTGACTTAATAAGAGAAAGAAATGCATTGGAAAAACTATAATCTCTTTTATCACTTGAAATAACATAAGCTGTAACATGTCTCAAGTTTCTGTTCTCCGTCTTCATTTATATAGATCGTAAACAAATGATATCATTAAATGGGACCTCGATTTCGGTGTACTTATTGGTAGGCCACAATAATATTATACAGGTCATGGTATTACATAGTGTCTTAAGTGTACAGACACCTACCTCAAAAATTCAATAGTAAGTGGGTTTAGATGAGAAAAACCTGTTCTGGTAAATTTATATTGGAAAACAGAGTCTGCAGGATAGTTAATGAAAGAGCTCATTGACAAAATACTGACTCATTTGTGATTGCCTCACACAAGTGCTATCACAAATGAGTGAAACTATAGAAAGGAAAATAGCATTCTGAAAAGGTAAAACACATGAAAGCATTTTCGCAGGTGGGCAAGCCTTTCTGCATCCTTGATGTGGGTTGGGGCCATCTACACCCCCATATGCCTGCTATTTATGTATACTACCTCTATAGTCCACATCATCACAGAGAAATGGGAAACCCCCAGTAGAGTGATAATGTGTCCTTGTTGGGGAAAGCAGATTAGTCACTCACTAGTGACTGCAGAAATTGAAGTAACTCACTAGTGTTTTGAGAACCAGTTTGGCTCTCAAAAAAGATTGGGATTAGCAAGAGGATATGATATGCACAATTTTCAATTGTATGCACTTATAGCCTGACAGCTCTCCTCTTAAATGCAGAAGATGGAGGGAAGAATAACGCAGAAAGGTCAGCATGTATTGTATAATGGGAAGAAGAATGAAAGAAAACTTCTAGAGTAATATGAAGGTAGTCATACAAGAGAATTCCAAAAGAGATGAGGATCACTGGAGAATCATGATAAGAATCTGATGAACGTGGTCATTTGGATCAATCACACAGTTAGGAGGGAAGGTCAAATGATGTAAGTATTAGATGGTTTTCTGTATACAGTTGTCAAAGAAGGAAATATGAGACTTTCCATGTTTTAGCAGACATTTAGCAGCAACTTTATTCTGTTCAGGTTGAATGATTAATGACAGAACAGCTAAACGCTGGAATAAAAACTTGGCTAGTTCATAGCATAATGTTGTTGATTATAAAAGACAATTTCATTGATTTGAAAAGTAATGTGGATACACAATCTACTATTTAAAATCTTTTGATGTGGCAAATTGTACATAATATTGATTAGCCAAATGTGCAGTCCAGCAACAGGCAGATTAAGAGGGGAGACAGAAGAGAGCAATGCATTTTCTCTGAAAGAATGGGAAGGAGTATTAAAAGCTTTAGCAACATAACAGGGTAACCAAATGTTGGTACCCACCATAGTGAGTCCTGTAATGCTGAGACTGAATAGCTGAATATCAAGTCTTACATATTTACTAGTAAATCCGAGATTGTCATTTCTTGGAATATTCCCTTTTCTCTGAGGTACACAGTGGACAAATCGAGAATGAGGGAATTGAACCTGAATCATATGTAGCAGTCCCTTACCAGCTTATAGTCTTAATTGTCTCTGTCAGATTTTATTCTTCTATTCTAATTAATTCCCCTTTAACAAAAATTTTGTAGACTCTGACCATCTTGAGTATCATCTGCTGCTTCATTCTCCTTTGCACAACACATGAGATTTATTGTGCCTCCCCATTTCATGTCAACTAGCTGATCAACCTATTGTAATCACAATCCTGTTCTTGCATGCATATTTCTCAAAAATCATTTACACCCTACTCTTCAGCATTGTATTGTATGAGATTTTAACACAGGTGGTTAAAACTAGGCTCTGCAAATCAGCTTCATGTAGTTCCACTATATTATCATTAACTAAATTAGCTCAAAGCAAGAAATGGAAAACACCAGAACTGAAAACTACCAGAAAATGCTGAATCTACTGTAGACCAAAAGTGAAATATCATGGATATATTAATAAATGCTCATCTTCTAGGAGATTTGTTTATGTGAATCATAAATTATATGATAAATGCAGTAATAAATATAGTAGCATACATCACCCACGAGTATTTCATAATCATGGTATTATAAAAGCATACAGCTAACATTTTTCAGTTATATTTATTTATTTAGTTATTCATTTGTTGACCGGGATAGCCCACTGGGCCAAGAAGAGCCCATGTTCAGTGGAGGCCCAGGGAAAAAAAACTCTGCAAACAAATTAATTAAAATATAGAAAGCATATATGCAAACTTATTACAGGCAGAACATTTAAAGTATATAAAACATACAGTATAACCTTATTGCAAAGTAGTTCAGAACTAATTGGCATTGGAGTATGGATAACAATATATGAAATATTTAGAGAACATACTATAGCAGAGGTTCAAGCTACAAATACAATCAGAGATTGTTAGCAGGCAAATTAAAGGAGTAGTAGAATAAGAGAAAAAAAGGGGAAAGATATTGGGGTTGTGAGAAGAATAGCTAATAAACAGAGTAAATATGATAAGATGAGTGTAAAGAAAAACAAATGGAGAAGGAGGACAGTGGAGGGAGTAATTCAAGTACTAAAGGGAAAAAAGTAGAGTGTATAGAATGTTTAAATGGAGCAAAGAAGTGGGATGTTAGAAGAAATAAAAGATGTGAGATTGATAGGTGGATATAGAAGGGAGAGGCTTAATACAGTTACAGAGTGGAGGTGGTTTTAGAGAGCTATTTTTGAAGGAAACAATGCTTTGGTTGGTGTGTATGGCTACAGGAGGCTGTTCCCAGTTTTGACTATTGCCCAGGAGTATAATACTTGGCCAGCAGGTAGTTTAGGTTTATGAATTCAGAAGAGGTGCTGGTTTTCACGTCGTAGGGACCTGCTGGGATTGTAGTGAGAAAATAAGGGGTTTAGGGCAGGGCAGTCCTGAGGTTTTGTAAGCAGTTTATATGTGGTGGTTAGATGGAGATAGGTGAGGTAGTGGGGGAATTTGAGCCAGTTTAATGTCTTAAGGGGTGTCCAGTGATGGCTGGACTTATGGGTGTTTGTTGCAAATTTGGCTATTTTGTTGTAACATGTTTCTAATTTAGTTTTAAGTGAGGATCAGAGGTTGGTTAGCAATGGGGCGCCATAGCAAGGGAAGATAGGTGGTGGCAAGTACCTGTTTTGTAGGGAGAGAAGGGAAATGTTTCTGTCTGTATAGAAGTCCTAGTTTTTTGTGAGTCTTACTAATGTTATTTTGAATGTGTATATCAAATTTTATGTTTTCATCAATTATGACTCCCAGCAGTTTTGTATGGGTAACTAATTCAATTTTAGTGTGATTCAGGGAGAGTATTTTAAACTGAGATTTATTGATGGGTGTTTTTTTTTCTTTTTAGTGAATATTATGAGCTTGGTTTTATTGGGGTTTAGAGACAGATGGTTGTTGTGGTGCCATCTTTTTATGGTGGAAAATCCAGACTGAGTGATGTGTTGTAGCTGAGTTGAATCTTCAGCAGTGCAGATAATAGTGGAGTCATCTGCATATTATACAGGAGATCCTTTATGAAATGATAAGTGAAGTTTTTTAATAAAGATGTTAAACAGTAGAGGTCCTAATATGGAGCCCTGGGGGACACTGGTGGCATTATGCATACATATATATATATATATATATATATATATATATATATATATATATATGTATAGGGATATAGACTGTTGCCATTTTACATGTTCTCTGTTACATAAGTAGCTTTTAAATCAGCTGAGAGATGAAGTAGATAGTCCGATGTTAGAAAGCCAAGAAAGAAGTGAGTGAGAGATAGTATCAAAGGCCTTAGATAAGTCCAGAAATAGAGAAGAGACAGTCTTCCCAGAGTCACAGACCTTTTTAACTAGGTCCATAAAGGATATTAGAACAGTGGAAGTACTGCAGACTGGTCTGAAACCATGCTGTGTTTGTGAAAGGGTATGATTGCTGAGAACAAATTGCAGCAGCTGCATGCGTACACATTTTTCTAAGAGTTTAGTTATAGGGGATAGAAGAGTTATGAGGCGAAAGTTGGAAATATTGGTAGAGGTGTCTCCTTTGTGCAGAGGTATTACGTATGCTTTTTTCCAAAGGTTGGGGACATAGGATTCTTGGATAGATGTATCAATGAGTATGCTAATGGGATAAGTGATTACACCAGCAGCGATTTTTAGGTACTCTGTGGGTAGGCCATCTGCTGCTTTGGAACTGGGTTTAAATTTTAGAAGTAGTTATTTTAAAGTTGAGGTTGGTAAAGTAGAGAGTGTTAATTCAGGCTTGGAAACTGATTGACTTAGAGTGTTTGAAATATGGAGTGGAGACTGGAACTGTATGTGTTGGGAGACAGTAGATTGGTCTAGAATGTTTCATTGGGGAGAGGTTTAGAGACGTTGGTTGCATTATTAGCTATAGAGTCAATGAAGTAGGAGTTAAAAAAAATGTTGTTTCCTCTGGTATTTTGTCCAGGTGTGGACAAGGGTTGCTTTGTGTGCCTAGGTTTAGGAGGTTACTAATGGAGGACCAGAATTGTTTTGGGTTATGCATTATTTAGAGCCTCCTGTTGATTTTATGCTGTTTAAATGTTTTTCAGTGTCTCATTGCTATTTTTCTGCTGTGTTAAATACTCTCTAGTGTTTCCTGAAATAAACTAAGGTAGCTAGTAGCTGTAGCATGGTCTAGATCCAGGCCTGCTGCTTCTGGAATTGTTGGTAGTGGTGTGTTTGTTCTTAGCACATTTTCCAGGCCATCTTGGATTGGAAAGGGCTTATCTCCACTTTTGTGAGAGAATTGTGCTGATTGGAACCTGTCTGGTAAAGGGAGGCTGGTTTAGGGCTTAGAATAAGCATCCCCATTTGTTCTTTTCAAACTTGTTAAGAGTTTTTTTTTTTTTTTTTAATTTAGCTTCTGGTATTTAGGCCCTGAATTTCAACAGGTTTCTGATATATGCATATCAAAACATAACAAAAATAAAGTGCTGAAAATAAAAGTGCAGCATAAGCAGCCGCAACATGCATCTGATCACTCAGGAGCCCCCAGCGAAGTAAACCAACGTGATCCAAGCCCAAATGAACTTCACACGTAGGGCAGGTGCAGACGGCCAAAAAGCAAAGTCCAAATCCAAAAAAGAGGCCAGCACCAAGAGTGATACCTGAGTTGTGGATGTGGATCATTAGGCTAGGAGCTGTTTTTTCTCCTGGTCTAAATAACCATTTATAACTAATACATAAAATATCAAATAATTACATATGAGAATATTCATTCATATACTAATAGAGGTATTTCCAGTTTTTATTATTACTGGCTTCTGGATACTACTGTCTCTTTAAATATTTAATTGGGATATTGTGCTAGATGTATATAAGGAATGACATATGATGATCATGGTATTCACTGATGAAGGCAAGACTGCCAAAACCAGTTAATTTGCAATAAACTCAGGTATCAATCTTGGTGCTGGCCTCTTTTTTGGATTTGGACTTTGCTTTTTGGCCGTCTACACCTGCCCTACATGTGAAGTTCATTTGAGTTTGGACAAGGAGAGTGTCATGGTCAGCTGCCTGTCTGGTGCCAGGATTCATCAAACCATGCATGCACTCAAGTCTCTCAACAACAAGTACCGTTATGACTCTGTCATAGTTTATGTTGGTGTGAATGACCAGATATGTACCTCACTGGACTATATGAAGACAGACATGGTTGAGCTCTCTGAGTATGTGTCCCAGGCAGGTATGTTGCTAGCCTAGAGAAGCATACTACCTTCACTTAGAATGAGGCCACAGTATAAACAAAAATGATTGATTTCAATAATTGGCTCAGTTTTTGGTATCATTCAAAGGGGATCCAGTTCCTGTCAGCCTGGGAAGCCATGGTAGACAAACCTTGCTACTTTGCCAGACGTGATTTACACCTAGAAACCCTAGTCTTTTGGCTGCTGGCCAAGGCTCTTGCCTCCCTTATAGTGCCCTTTTTAAGCAAGGTCTTGAAACAACATTACTGACATGACATTAACCAATCAAACAAAATAAGGGTCATGTTGCTAAATGCTGGGAGTTTAAACCAAAAACTGCACTCCCTGGAAGCTCTTCTGTCACTAGAAGATGTAGATGTTCAGTCACAGAAACCTGATTTAAGGCCTAAGAGGGTACCCCAGCTCTGCAAGGCTACAATGCCTTCCACACCATTAAACCACAGAATGAACATGTGAAAACCAAAGGAGGCAGTGTTTCAATCTATATTAGAGAAAAATTCACCTCCATCTAGTTAGACTGGACAACTCCATGGAGTTACTCCAGGTCCAGGTTATGGCAGGTAAGACCCCCCCATTCAATCTTAGCCAGTTACAGATCTCTCTCCATGGGTTGCAACACTCATGAAACCTACTTAACCAAACTGAAAACAATCCAAATTTTACTGAAGAAACTGGTTATGGGGGATTTCAATTATCGCACCATCAACTGGGAAACCTATGGTAGCTCAAACTCGCTATCACAAAAGTTCCCTGACTTTGTGAATTCATATGTTCTGGAACAAATAGTCCATACCCCCAACAAGAGGAACAAACATTCTAGATCTGGTCCTCACCAACATGTCAAACAGGTGCACTGCTGCCACTGTTGAACCCTCATTAGTTAAAACTAACCACAAATCAGTCACTTTTGAATCGACACTAACACCAGAACTCACAAAGGGTAAAATCAGACTAAAAAAACCTCAACAAGGCAAGCTATACCCTCTTAGGTGAAGGTATAAATGCATTCCAATCCCAGTTTCAAGCTGGAAGTGATAACTTGCTAAAGCTTACACTAAAGCCCTGTACAATCACTTGCATAAGTGTATAAACTAGGCTGCACCAGAAAGAATCAAAGCCAGAGCCCCAAGTAAAAACAAGCTGTCATGGTGGACATTCAGCATCAACAAATTCAAGCAACTTCAAAACCACATAAAAAGCTCGTATCCAAAGACAAGAAAGAATACTACATAGAGCTCCAAAAAAGTAAGATCATAGGAACATAGAAGATTACTCGGCTATTGACCGGAGGTTATTTTAAGCCTAGCTCTTTCAACCCAATGTAATACCGTAGAAGTGCTAGTCAATACTCAAGATTGCATTTAGTGATGACTGCCCATTCCCAGGGGGGTTGTGGGTGTTTTCCCCATTAAGAATTTATGGTGCCCCATCCATTTGTCCAGGTTCCTCTTGAACAGTGTCATAGAGGTGCTCTGTTTCACATGAATCGGTAGCTGTTCCAAAGACGTGATAATTGCTGGGAGATAAATCTGTCCCTTCAGCATGTCATATTTAAGTTGCAGGGGATATTTTAGTCTCTAGAATGGGTAGCCTTAGACCCATTTGATTTACAAATATGCAGTAAGTTCATTTGGTTTGGGTCTTGGATTGCTTTATAGGCCAGGCATAAGTCTCCCCTAAGAAGCCTATATGATATGGAATATAGTGACAAGGACTTTAGCAGGTCTATGTAAGTCATGTGCTGGAGCTCCTTGATCTTCCTTGTTAGAAACCTCTGAGGTCTCTCTAATTGCTGCAAGTGCTTAGTACGGTACATGTCCAATGGGGGGTTATATTCAATTATGGGTCGGATAAGTGCCGAGTATGGGGGGGGGTTATAACTTCTTTTGCTCTCGAGATGATGCCTGTACTAATCAAGTGTGCTACGTGGAAAGCTTTCCTTACTATAAGAGACATGTGGTGGCCGAAGTTAAGGTCACAGTCAACCTGTGATATCAGGTCCCTTACCACTTCATGAGTACTTAGGGTATTTTTGTTGATTTGATAGTGTGAAGGAACATTGTTTGTGCTAAAAGGAATGATGATGCATTTCTTTGCATTCAAGTTTGAGACCATGACTAATACACCAGTCATTGGTCTGTGTGAGACCCTCCTGGATTATATTGACATCATTTGGGTATTCAATGATTGCATCTAGTTTGCAGTCATCTGCAAACTTGGTCAGGCACAGCCCCTTAGTTTTGACCTGAACTTCTAAGAAGTATATACCAAACAGTAGGGGGCCCAGCACTGACCCCTGTGGCACCCCACTGGTAAGAGTTCTGTTGGTTGATGAGAAATCACTCACTTTGATAGTGTGTCCCAGGTTTGTGAGCCAGTTGGCAATTCATATTACAACAAAGGGGGTTCATTCAGTTTGCTAAGTTTATCGGTAATGCCTTATTGTGGGATTGTGTTGAAAGCCTTTGCCAAGTTGAGGTATGCTATCTGCACAGATTTGCCCTCATCAATGGCCTTGGTCACACTTTCAAAGAAATGCACCAGATTTAACAGGCAGGATCTGCCCTTCATAAAGCTAAATTGGGTAGGATGCAGGGTTTGGAGGTCACCTATGTCTTTTATTTATGAATTCCATAATGATATGTTCCATGGCCTTACAGATGAGGTTGGTCAGGCTTATGGGTCTATAATTCCTCAGGACTGCTGCTAGGCCACCTTTGTGGAGGGGAATAACTGTAGTTGTTCTCCATTCCACAGGAACAAAGCTTGTGGTTAGGCTATGATTGAAAAAGGTACTTAGTGGTAATGCTGATTCATGTTTTAGCCTATTTAGAAGACAGCCTGGGATGTCTTCTGGTCCCATAGAAGCTGTATTTTTTGCATTGGACAGGGCTTTGAGGACCTGCTCTTCAGATATGTAAGGTGGGAGGGAGTTTGGTGGAGGGTTTGTTGTAAGTTAGGATGGGATAAGGGAGTAAACGTTTCACCAAACCTATCTGGTAGCAGGTTTGTTATCTTTGTGGGGTCAGTGCATGTGATACCATTGGCCACTAGTTCTGTACATGCTTGGGTCCTCCCCTTTAGTTTATGTACATAGCTGTAAAAGGCCTTATTGCTATCCTTGGCAATACTTGCTAGGTTTCTCTCTAAGGAGCTCTTGGAGGATTTGATACGTTTTCTTATTTGCCTGTTGAGGTTGAGGAGGGTGCTTTTCATTGTTGGGGGTTTTGCCTTTGTTTTCTTGGACAGCAACTTTTTGCATTTATTGTACAGTTTGTTGATGCTGAATGTCCACCATGACAGCTTGTTTTTACTTGGGGCTCTGGCTTTGATTCTTTCTGGTGCAGCCTAGTTTATACACTTATGCAAGTGATTGTACAGGGCTTTAGTGTAAGCTTTAGCAAGTTATCACTTCCAGCTTGAAACTGGGATTGGAATGCATTTATACCTTCACCTAAGAGGGTATAGTTTGCCTTGTTGAGGTTTTTTTAGTCTGATTTTACCCTTTGTGAGTTCTGGTGTTAGTGTCGATTCAAAAGTGACTGATTTGTGGTTAGTTTTAACTAATGAGGGTTCAACAGTGGCAGCAGTGCACCTGTTTGACATGTTGGTGAGGACCAGATCTAGAATGTTTGTTCCTCTTGTTGGGGGTATGGACTATTTGTTCCAGAACATATGAATTCACAAAGTCAGGGAACTTTTGTGATAGCGAGTTTGAGCTACCATAGGTTTCCCAGTTGATGGTGCGATAATTGAAATCCCCCATAACCAGTTTCTTCAGTAAAATTTGGATTGTTTTCAGTTTGGTTAAGTAGGTTTCATGGGTGTTGCAACCCATGGAGAGAGATCTGTAACTGGCTAAGCTTGAATGGGGGGGGTCTTACCTGCCATAACCTGGACCTGGAGTAACTCCATGGAGTTGTCCAGTCTAACTAGATGGAGGTGAATTTTTAGCATCTTTGAAGTAATACTTTTTTGTGAAAGGGGAGACATTTGAGTAACAGAGGCAGGAAGCTGTTCACTTAATGTGTTAGTTAGGGTACCAGCTGAAGACATTTTTGTGGGATCTGAAACTAGGATCCAATCTAAGATGGCTCCCTCACTGGTTCTATTATTATATCTGGTGGGGGTGGAGGTAAGTTGGGTGTAGTGAAACAGGTTAATATTGGTGGCTGGGGTTTTTGAGCTGGTATTTGACCAGGTAATGTTCACATCGCCAAGTATTATAGTTTCATTTTTTATGGTGTGGGATGCCCAGGATAATATATCTTCCAAAATGCATATGTTGTTACCAGGAGGAATATATAAGACTATGGTACAAAGATTCTTAGAGTTATTTATCTTCAGGAAGGAGACCATGATTTCAGCATTAGAGAAATGAGGGATGTGAGCAGTAAATGGGAGTAGGTTAAATATATTAGGGAATAGGATTGCAATACCACCTCCTTTTTTGTTAGTTCTAGCTACGACTTTTTTATTATGCGCTAGCCAGGCATGCAGGTCCACAGTTTTATTGTGGATACTTTGAAGGTTTACAGTTGTTATGTGTAATGACTTAAAACAATTAGTGGGGCATTTGAAGTCGGGGGAGTGGTGGCAATAGGACCTGGGTGGGATGAATATCGCAGGACTTAATTATTGTCAAGGAAAGTGATGAGAGAGAGATTGTGTGAGAACAGGTTGCTTGGAGTTGATACAGTACAGTAGAAGGGAGAGTGTATAATAGAATAGAAAGTAGAATAATTTGTGGGGAAAATAAGTATTTTGGAGCAGAGAAGTGGAAGTATATTATATAGGCTAGGGTTTATGTCATAATAGCTTTCTGATGGGGTATTAAGGAAGTGGTTCCAGATGTGCATTTAGTAAGCATTAATTTTGAATTGAATAAGGGGAGTTGTACAAGAAGGGCTAATAGTAGTATAGTATGAGATAAGAAGAGTACATAAGAGATGGAGGAAACCATGGTAGTGGGTAGAGTTATTGCAGTTGGTGCAAACTGAGGGGCAAAAAATGAAGGAGTCTAACATGTTGGTTTGAGGTAGGAGGTGTGGTGGTATACATTTAGGCTTAGTGGGGGGGGGGAATTGGGGGTAGGGTAGGGGAGTGGAGTGAGCCTGAATGAAGTGAGTGAGAATGGACCTGGTAGAACCTGGCCAGAGAGAAGACTGTTACTACAAAATCAGAAACCCTACAAATTCCTGGAGAAAAAGCAGTATGTAATTACCAATAAACGGTAAGTAACCAGTAGAGTACCCCTTAATACTAATGGTAGATGCCTGATAAATGAAAGCTTCATGTACCCTACTTGAAACAAAAGTAGAGATTTCAGAGGAAGGCTTACTGATTAACTTTTCTTAGTTTATTGTCCATAGTATTGCTGAAAGAATTTTTTAAATAAATGCAACTATGTTTGATGTAAGAAGGGGAGGACATCATAAGGATTGCGTCCCAGTGAGGTGCGCACAGCTCTTCACAATAAGGTAACCCGGGATATAATACACTTTAAGAAATGTTTGTGTTGAGAGAGAGAGAGAGAGGACTAAAATGTATTTTAAGCCAAGTAGCCTTTCAAATCAAGTATGTCAGTCAGCTGTAAAACTAATTTGGTCAAAGCAGGAACCAAATTGAGATGCGGGGTTAGCCATAGCAGTGAAGAGATGCAAAACAAATTTCAGCGAGATTGAATGTCTATCCTAGGACGTCAGTCTGAAGATCAAATGACTGAGAATACTCAGAAGCTAGACAAACATAGGCTACCTGTAGTAGCGAAGAGTTTTTTCTGCCAAGTAAACTTTCAAATCACTAATGTCTGACTGATTGGGTTAAAGTAGGAACCAAGATGATCTGTGGGGTTAGCCATAGCAGTGAATAGATGCAAAACACATTTCAGCGAGATAGAATGTCTATCCTAGGATGACAGTCTGGAGATCAAATGACTGGGAATACTCAGAAGCAAAACAAGCATAGGCAAGCCGTAGTAGCTAAGAATTTCTCTGTTAATGAGGAAGCAAATTCTAACACTGTTGGATTAAATTAAATGAGTACAGTCTCGCTATAGAGATTATATGACTAATAAAACTGAAAACAACAAACTGCGCTTTTATATTGCTACAAATGGTCAATCTCCACTACACCATTATGTGTGATCTCTCTCGCTCTTTAGCGTTCTAACATCCACCCTGCTATTACAATATTCTAACTCCAAGATTAACACAAACCAGGAACCCAAAAATATTGACAGAAATAATACACAGCTCAAACCACAATGGAGAAAAAAAAACACTGAATGTGCGGTAGCTACATCTACCCACTTCACACAAACATAAACAAGACTACTACTATGACTTAAGAGTAAGCATGGCTTAGGTGCATGAAATAAAAGGCCATCCTGGAAACTACAATTGCCAACAATGTAGTATTGTACCAAATTTTGAGAAGTAGTTGTAAATAACACATCTGGCCAACAATAAAAAATAAAGTTTTTAATTCAAATCTACCCACATTGTCTCTACATAAAATGAGTTTTCACCAGAGAGTAGAAAGGAAGCAATGTGACATCACTTCTTTGTAAAGCTTCCACCAAATGGAACATACCACTTCTTAAAGGTATACTCACAGATAAACCATTTCAAACATATAATAATATAATACAATCAAGCAATGCCTGTCAAGCTTATGCAAAAATACACCAAAATAAGAAACTTATAAAAAACACAATATACAAAAAAAAAAAAAATATATATATATATATATATATATATATATATATATGTTAGTATGTATAAAAAAGAAGCATAAAAACAAGAATGTTCTCAAATAGCTAAAGATTTGAACTTTGAGCTTTAAAATAAGCATAATTCGTTTAGTCCAAAGGGGTCAGCTGCATTTAATTTGATAAGCCAAGAAAGTTACCTGGACTTCCAACCAGATCTTTCCCTAAAATCTTCTCTGACCACTTAAAGTCCAAAAAAACTTGAAGTGATGACCCTCATACATGTGGATATGTTTCCACAAAGCATTAGACTGATGATCTTTTTTAATTGCATAAAGATGTTCATAATGTGATCTTGTTGCAACAAGTGGATAATTTGTCTTCATCACTGTGGAATACCAGTGACTTGCTTTCCTGGAATATTACACCAGCACAGCGACCACAGCCAACTAGTTACAGCAGTGTTCAAGGAGTTAACCAAACATATTTTTACAACAGTGATGCCAGGTCACAGCTAATTCCAAATGGAAGGAGTTCTGGAATGACTGACATGAATGTTGATGAGTGGCTTCAGGCTAGTTTTGATTTGAATGATGTTTTGAGACATAATAACAATCAGAGTTTTATGGTACAAAAACAGTTGAAGCTATTTGAAAATAAGTTGTTAAAGTACTGTAAATTTCAATTAGAAAAGTTGTTTTAGAGAATGTATTCTTAATAAACTGGTCCCTAAGGGGCTTTGATATAGAAATATCCAACATGGCTTACTGAATGGTTAGAATTATATATGGACCTTATTTGTTTATTTGATAAGGATGGCTGGGAAATAATAGAAGTTCTTATGAGGCATAACCAGAACTCTATGGATGTGCTGGAGGTGGAAATTAATCAGCTGGATTGCAATATTAAGAAGGGCTTAGCCTTCAAACTTCATAAATGTGACTATGATAATTTATTTGTTAACAGGACAGCAATCAGTATAAAAAGTAGGAAAGAGAAAAAAAATATTGAGGGACAAAGGTGAGTACGAGAGGGGTGTGTCATACCCAAGACCACCAATTTTTAATAAACATGACCAAAATAATGAAGGGTAACCATTACAGAGGATAATGTTGCCAATAACAATTCAGTAACAGGCCCTTTAGATCTCCCACCCCTGAGAAGATCGGAGAGACTGAGAAACCGAAGAGTGGGACAGAGGCACAACTCCTTCATACAGCACTCCTCAAGGGATGGGAATAGATATTGGCATCAGATGGAAAGGAAAGACACCAATGGTCCCCTAGAAGAAGAATGCCATGATAGTCATTAATAATTATATTGACTAAAATTTATAATTGTAGTGACACACCTATTGCCTCTGTACATGCCAATATCTTTGAAAAGGGCATGACTTTTGTCCCTACTAGAAAAGCTGACCTAACTACTACAATTAATAGATTTAAAGTTGTATATTAGAAAGCTGAATTTTACTGTATTATCTGGTAATGAGCAATTTGTTGAGAAGACAAATGTTTTATTAAGAACAAGTACATACAGTCCTCCACTTTACCCAGCCCTTTCCCTTTATGAGAAGGGTATGATTTATAAAACATTTGAAACAAAACAGACAAATACATTATAACTTGTCTAAACATGTATTTTTTTATGTTAAAAGACATTTGCAGTAATAAGGTCATACATTTGATGAAACCTGACAAGGGGGTAGGTTTGTAGTTATGAAGAGTATTGATTACAACACCAAGATGGAATCTTTACTTTTGACTCATCAATACAATAGAGTATCTATTAACCTGATGAACTTAGCGTATAAAATCTGATCTTATGTTATATGACTTATTAATGTAAGATCAAATTGCACATCATGAGTAAAACTATGTCAGTGTCACCCACCTCAGGCTACCGGGGGGATATTTGGCATTCCTAAAATTCACAAATGTCAAGTGGACCCACAGATGTGCCCTATAGTTGAAGCTAAGGGTTGAAAATGAATAGAATATCCAAATTTGCTGACATTAAGTTAAAAGACATTCTTAGTCAGGAAAGTCACATTTATAAAGATTCCTGGGACTTCCTCGAGAGTATTAGACATGATATATACATGGATGAGTCAATTTTTGTCATTGTGGATGTTAAAGATTTGTTTTCCATTATTCCCCCATGATTTGGGGGGGGTGGAATTTTTTTTTTGAATATTTAAATGAAGCTACTACTTTGGACACTAGGCTGATTAATGCGCTAAGGGATTTTATCAAACTGATTCTGGACAACAAGTATATTTTTTTCAGTGGTATGATTTACAAGCAGAAAAGAGGTGTGGCTATGGGTGCAACCTGTCCCCTGATATTTGCAAACATAATTATGGCTCATAGGGACCATATATTTGTTTTCTAGTCAGGATACCAGGACTCCTGGGCAGTATATGGCCATTACCTGGATAACTTGATTTTATTCTGGAAAGATACAAAAGAGAAGCTGATGGAATTTTTCATATATCAACAGTACAACAGATTTTTTTAAGGTTTATACTGGAATATTCCATGGATTCAATCAACTATTTAGATGCTGAGATTATAAAGAATAGGGTTGGAAAGAAATTTGTTTCTAATATATATACCGAAAATCAACATATTCAAATAGTTTTCATTTTCATAGTTGCCATCCCCACCACCAAAAATGAGCTCTAGTTCAGGGGTCAACTGGTAAGACTGAGTTGTATGATTTCCAACTTAGATGGGTTTCACCAAGAAAGTGACAAACAAAGATCCATGTTGGTAAGACGGAGTTATCCAACTGAGTTCCTTTCCAGCAAGGGAATAAATAGAAAAAGGGCTGCTGCATTGTTTTCCCCACTGTTAGGTAATGTAGATGTGTTAGTCAACAACTGTAATAAGATGCCTAAAGTTAATTACACCAAAGGTTTTAGACTCACTTATAATGGTGATGTTGACAGCATTTTACAGATTATTAAAAATAATTAGAAAGTTTTTGAAATGGGATTGATTAGTCAGGATGTGTTAGGAAGTGACACCCTTATTATTTTCAAGAAAGACTGGTGTATTAAGAATTATATAGAAAGTTTAAATGAAAAACATGGACCTCATTAAACCCACCATAAAGTAGAATGCCCCATTCAGTAAGTACTTGACCAGACACATGCTGCAACTGGAACATCCACAAAAGTTTCTTACAAAAAACACAATGTCTTAAACTGATCTTTTCAAATCCCTGTCTCTTTACTTTTTATCACAGAGACTTCTGCCAGGTAATCTTTGTCTGACATACAAGGCATTTCTGGGCCATGTTTTCATGAACTTTTGCACTATAAATAATACAAACCACATTAGAACTACTAGATCAAAATGCCTACATTTTGCCTGTGACATACAGTATATAGGACATGTTGGAGAGACAAATTTCCCATTCTCCGCAATAGGCTTCCCATCCATGTGAAGCAGAGTTTCTCCCTAACCCATGTGCAACTTGGTCCAATGGAAGTGTAATAAGAAATTCACCCTTGGTCTGGCACCTATGTCTCTGATGGACAGAGACAGTCAGTAAATCACCCCCTATATAAATCAAATTTGTGGTCACAGTTTGGTTACATGGCTAGTCTTATAAGAGCCCTAATGGTCATTAACCTGGTATACATCTATGAACCTATGAAAGCAGAAATAAACAAATTACATTTTTTTCTCAATTCACCTGGACATCCTTAATAGAACTACTTTAGCAAAATCATTGGGATAGATTCTCCCCTATGACTAATTTGACTTCTGATCAGCATTTCTTAGCTTTCACTACTTCTTATGTGAACATTTGCTTGAGAAAGAGTAGAAAGAAGCATATATAGCCAGAATTTGGTAACTGAAGTAATTTACTTGGATCATCAAACAGCCTACAACTCACATTAGCTAAGCAAGGGTCCTACTGACCAATTTCTAACCCCTATTATACTAGTAAAGTCACCCAGTCCACATCATGGGGAAATGTTTTTTCACAACCTCACACTTACTGCCGAGGATTCAGAGGTGAGTCTTAAGTACCAGGTGATAGCTGTCTGCAACAGATGAGGTATCTGCTTTACTACTTGTGTTCTCTGGACTGTTGTTATGTGTCATATGTGTAAATGTCTTTCGGCTTTTCCCAGTTTGGGGTCACCACAGCGGAACACCGGTCCGCTTATGATTGGCAGTAGATTTTTACAGTGCCGAGATGCCAGCCCGGCACCCAATCTTCAACAAAGACACGTTATGTACCACATGGAGATGGTATATGCATATTATACACATATAACATAAGGTTATGTGTCATATGTGCAGTATATGCATATACCAGCTCCCAGTGTCTGTTCTCTGGACTGTTGTTATGTGTCATGTGCAGTATATGCATTTACCAGCTCCAAGCGTCTGTTCTCTGGACTGTTGTTATGTGTCACATGTGCAGTATATGCATATACCAGTGCCCAGTGTCTGTTCTCTGGACTGTTGTTATGTGTCACATGTGCAGTATGTGCATATACCAGCTCCCAGTGTCTATTCTCTGGGCTGTTGTTATGTGTCATGTGCAGTTTATGCATTTACCAGCTCCCAGTGTCTGGACTGTTGTTATGTGTCATATGTGCAGTATATGCATATACCAGCTCTCAGTGTCTGTTCTCTGGACTGTTGTCATGTGTTATATGTGCAGTATATGCATATACCAGCTCCCAGTGTCTGTTCTCTGGGCTGTTGTCATGTGTCATATGTGCAGTATATGCATATACCAGCTCTCAGTGTCTATTCTCTGGACTGTTGTCATGTGTTATATGTGCAGTATATGCATATACCAGCTCCCAGTGTCTGTTCTCTGGACTGTTGTTATGTGTCATATCTGCAGTATGTGCATATACCAGCACCCAGTGTTTGTTGTCTGGATTGGTGTCATGTGTCATATGTGCAGTATGTGCATATACCAGCTCCCAGTGTCTCTTCTCTGGACTGTTGTCATGTGTCATATGTGCAGTATGTGCATATACCAGCTCCCAGTGTCTGTTCTCTGGACTGGTGTCATTTGTCATATGTGCAGTATGTGCGTATACCAGCTCCCAGTGTCTTTTCTCTGGACTGGTGTCATGTGTCATATGTGCAGTATGTGCATATACCAGCTCCCAGTGTCTGTTGTCTGGACTGATGTCATGTGTCATATGTGTAGTATGTGCACATACCAGCCCCCAGTGTCTGTTTTCTGGACTGTTGTCATGTGTCATATGTGCAGTATATGCATATACCAGCTCCCAGTGTCTGTTCTCTGGACAGTTGTCATGTGTCATATGTGCAGTATATGCATATGCCAGCTCCCAGTGTCTGTTCTCTGGACTGTTGTCATATGTCATATGTGCAGTATATCCATATACTAGCTCCCAGTGCCTGTTCTCTGGACTGTCTTGTCATATGTTATTGTATGTGATATATATCTCCAGCCAGTATCTGTTCTCTAGACTGTTGTCATGTGTCATATGTGCAGCATATGCATATACCAGCTCCCAGTGTTTGTTTTCTGGATTGTTGTCATGTGTCATATGTGCAGTATGTGCATATACCAGCTCCCAGTGTCTGTTCTCTGGACTGTTGTCATATGTCATATGTGCAGTATATCCATATACTAGCTCCCAGTGCCTGTTCTCTGGACTGTTGTCATTTGTCATATGAGCAGTATGTGCATATACCAGCTCCCAGTGTCTGTTCTCTGGACTGTTGTAATGTGTCATATGTGCAGTATATGCATATAATAGCTCTCAGTGACAGTTCTCTGGACTGTTGTCATGTATCATATGTGCAGTATATGCATATACCAGCTCCCAGTGGTATTACACACTTTCATTGATAATGCCCAGTACATTATCCTCATTCAGGCTCAGCCAATGCTTGCATGTCCCAGGTTAACATTCTGTTGGTCTCCAAATGTGAATAGTGCTCACAAAGCCCTTGTATCTCACTTTGAGATACTAAATGTATTTATTTTCCAAGCTACGCATCTTATATCTTTAAAAAAATACAAACAAGACCATAATACGTAGTTAAATGCATCAATAGTAGTAACTACTAAAGCAATGTGATAAAGTAAAATACATCAATAATTTAAACAAATTAAGGTACGGTACTGGAAGTGCATGTACCATGGTCTAGATAAACCCTCCTAAAAGGTGAAGAGTGAGCCATCAGCTGCTCATTCCTACATGGACTACTTATCTCTACAATTGCCAGGACCAACATGTGAAGCACGGCTGCTTGTGCTGTATTCATGGCCACAATTTGTATGGCATCACAACAGAGGGAGACAAGAGGCAATTTGCCCAGATCATATGGATGTCTCCTTCTGCCTTTTCAAACAGGTTACTGGTTATGAGGTGATTAATAAGTGGCAGGCCCATTTCCACTGACATTTTTGAAGCATTTTAGATTTTATACAGTTTATGTGACTTAAAATGAGTGCTGAACTTGGAGAGGTGAAGAGGTAGCATTTCCATCAATTACCTTAAGTGATTTTTGACATGATTAAAGTCAACCAAAGGAAATATATTCCACTGTTCCTCTTTCTAATTGAGATACAGAAAAGTTTTGCACACATACACAGAAATCACTTGAAGAAAAGTGCTTGTATGTCTACGCTCTATGTGTATGGAACTGAGTTTCTTGCCATATAAAGATTTCACATGACTGCTATGGCTGTCCATTTTGTTCAATGATCTGAAAATTGCAAGTGCTAATTAGGTATATTTACCAGATCAAATAATGATGATAGTGCTCTAATGTTGTGTCTATGGATTTTCATTGAATGTCCTGTGTTTCCTTGATCAGTTTCTAGGGACTCGCTTGCTTGCTAGATGGTGCTGCATTGAAACAAGTGATTGTTCAAGACTTGTTGTTGTTGTTGTGTCTTTCGGCTTTTCCTGGTTAGGGGTCACCACAGCAGAACTCCGGTCCGCTAATGATTGGCAGTAGATTTTTACGTGCCAATTTGCCAGCCCTGACACACAACCTTCAACGAAGGTACGCCCATTCATGCATGTCTCCACACAGAAGACACTCTAGCTGAGAATTGAACAGGACAACGTCTTACTGTGAGGTGACAATGCTACCGCAGCACCACCACCGCAGTTGTAAGACTGCTTTACACTATCTAGGGGAGGTTTTTCTTTCTTAATGCTGTGGAACCATGACATTGGAAGACTTTGGAAAGGTTTGTCCCTAAAATGAGAGATGCAGAGGGTATGTCTTACTGTAAAAATGAACTTGTTTCATTCTATGGTATTAGCATGCAGGTTGTTTTCTAGTTCTGATGAGTTGCAATCACACAACCATCATAGTTATGAATATATGTAAGGCTGGGAGTCATAAATCTATTATTCCTTGCCCACATCATAGCTTTGTATAAGGCCTAAGGAATAATATTACAATCTTCAGTCATGAGCACACCCTCCACATAGTACACTGTGGGACTCAGTATGTATGGTACATGGAGGAAAGTGATTCAGGATTGCATCTGTTGTTGGCACATTGTTGTGCTATATGATTTCCTGGAATGAAGCCCACCCTGTAAGCCTTTGCCAACAGAGGACATTTTGTGACAAGTCTACCATTTGCACTCACCCCTCGATATGCAATGAATGTCCTATATTTTGAGTCAATGATAAATACAGCTGTTACACATCACCACCTTCAGCTGTCAGGTACTAGAGACTTATATCTATCATCCCTACATGCCAGTGACTGGAAAACCCTGTCTGTGTCCCCCCAGTCAAGAAAAAGAATCAAAGTATAATGTAAGTGATGGTAGTCCCATCCAGACCCCTCCCCTTTTTGTCAGTAGATGGACTCCCAAGCCATTCTCACCCATAACCACCTGTGTGCTCTAGAAGTTCCTAGCTATCACCACCTCTGGTAGGGATTGCTCCTCACAGGCAGGCACTTCCAATACTTGTGAGTGATCAAAGTCCTGAAACTCTGTTCCATAACTTGCCAACAGACATTCAATGTTAACCCCATTGAACCATCAAAAGCAGGTGTAACTGTCTAAACCTTCAGCAATATTGGTGGTGATTTATTAAGCCCTCCTAGTGGCAATATGAATAGAATAGCAAAGTTTGACTAGGCCCACCATAACCGTCTGCTGCAGCAGAAATGCCAGAAGCACTGGACTGCTAACACTCAGATGCCCCAGCAGACACTCACTGTGCTCCATCACTAAGACAATAAATTGCTTAATAACCATTATCAAGAATCAAAATTCCATGTCATATTATAAGGTGGCCTTTTAATGTATTACACTGTACACCCCCCATTACTGCTGCACATTGTATCTAAGTCATGTTTGCATATCATACCCCACCATCTTAAAACAAGCCAATGGCATGGCACAGTCTGATCCCACAATGTTACAGGTCAGTGCTTTGGAATCCCTGTCTGTGTTACGCAGAAAGAGTTTATGCATAACAGATGCAAAATATCCATTCTAGTCATAAAATCAGTCATTTCTCTAATCTGAAACTGACAGCTGTCATAATCATGAATAATTCTGAAGTGTTCCACACCTGAAGTCAACTCCTCCTTGGTCCGATCCATCCATAAGCAAATCACCCTTGATATCCACATCCTGCCCCAACCCCCCATTAAGGAAACTACAGTAAAAAATTTCTCCAAAGCAAACTTCAAGCTTCTTAAGACAAAAGTGGTGAACTTCATGACACCCATGCAGATGGACAATACAGTTACAACTGCTGAAGCCTACACAAAAGCACTCTATAAGCACTTATACAAGTGCATGGATCGTGCTATCCCAAACAGAACCAAGACGTTATCCTCCAAAAAAAGGAAGCAAATCTGGTAGTCCCCTGCCATAAACAAATTGTACAACAGAAGGAAGAAACTGTTGCAAAAGAGAGTAAAATCCCATGAGTGGAGGAGCTCCCTGGTCAGCCTCAGTAAGAAGTTGAGATCCCTTGTAAGATCCTACAAAGCTAGCTACGAAAACAAAATCATCACTAATTCCAAGGACAACCATAAAGCATTCTATAGCTATATCAAAAATCTCAATGGCAACACCCAGATCTGCTCTGAGTTACAGCACAAAGGCACGAAAATTACAGAACCAACTGATATTGCCAACATCCTGGCAGATAGGTTTAGTGCTAACTTTATCCCTCTCTCACCCCCTAAAGGGCCCATATCTATACAGGAAGAATGCAGAGTCCCTGTAATCACAACTACGCAGGTAAAAGCTGCACTCTCTAAAGCCAAAAACACAGCATCCATGGGACCAGACAACATCCCAGGCTGCATTTTACATGAACTTCAGAATGAACTGGCTCTCTACTTAAGCACCATGTTCAATAATAGCCTCACATCAGGCTTTGTGCCCACTGAATGGTGCACAGCAACAGTTATCCCAATCCACAAAGGGGGAGCCACCACTAATCCTGGGAACTATTGATCTAATTAGCCTGATGAGCCTGGTCTGTAAGGCCATGGAACATATCATCATGGAACTCATAAACAAAGACATTGGTAACCTCCAAACTCTGGATCTCACCCAGTTCGGGTTTGTGAAAGGCAGATCATGCCTCCTGAACCTGATCGACTTCTTTGAGGCAGTCACCAAAGCCGTAGATGAGGGTAAGGTGGTTCACACAGCCTATCTTGACCTCGACAAGGCTTTCAACACCATCTCTCATTCTGGAATTATAGCTAAACTCACTAAACTAGGTATAAATCCCTATGTCACAAGATGGGTTGCCAAATGGCTCACTGACAGAAACCACACTGTAAAAGTTGCAGACTCCAAATCTGACCTCAAACCAGTGACAAGTGGAGTACCACAGGGTTCAGTCCTAGGACCTTTCCTGTTTGGTATCTACTTCTCTGAAGTACAGGCTAACACAGAAGGCCTCTGGCTAATGAAGTTTGCAGATGGCTGCAAACTAGGAGCCATAGTCAAGTCCCCAAATGATGTGGACATCCTACAGAAGGGCCTCACTGAGACAGATGCCTGGTGTCAGAGCCATGGCTTCAAGCTCAATGCCAAAAAGTGCAGTGTTATCCCCTTTGGTAAAAACTCTGTACCCATGAACTACCACATAGGCAGCAATCTACTTAACACTGAATGTGTGATAAGAGACCTTGGAACCCAGGTGGACAGTAGTCTCTCCTTTGATAGTCACATCGCCACAGTAGTCAGGAAGTCCTTCTACATGGCACACCTCATCATAAAAGGGTTCTCATCCAGGGAAAAAGAAGTCATTGTTCCCCTCTACTCGACACTCATTAGACCCATTATAGAGTACAACGCCCCTTTTGGAATGTACCTCACAAGACATCTGCAGCAGCTGGAAAGGCCACAGAAGTACCTCACAAAGAGGATTACTGGCCTCAAACAAATGCCCTACACTGACCACCTCAAAAAACTCCAGCTTTACTGCATAGCATATCACCTACTCCGAGGTGATTTCTGCTTAACATATAAAGCTCTGTCAAACCCAGAGCTGTTGGACATGCTACACCTAAAGAAATCCTAATCCCTCCAAGCTACACACTCTAGGGACCTAAACCTTGTCACCACAATAAACAGGACATGCTAGAGGGATAGATTCCTGTCCCAGAGACTTCCCATACTCTGGAACAGGCTACCCATCTATGTCACGCAAAGTTCTTCATTAGCACTCTTCAAGAAAAATCTTGATGAGCGGATGGGAAATAGGAAATACACCCCGGGGATCACTTCTGTGTCTCTGTTTGACAGTGGCACAGGAAAATAACTTTCTTGGATGGCGTAAGCCAGGGAACCTTGTTGGCTAGGCTTACGTAGGCCCTTGGGCCGATAGCCTAGTACCTACCTATGAACCTATGAACCTATAATGATTTGTTTCCAGTTTACCATACCAGAATAATTAACAATGAAAAAGTCAAGAGGCTACTTTTGTAAAAAAAGTCAGACATATAAGTCTGATGGTTTAAATATATTTGTTGGAAAGTTTTACAGCACAAAGAGCAAGACTTCACGTTAGTGCAGAAATAGATTTATCATTCAATATTTAACAAATGGTATCTGTTACTTTTATGATATTATGCAAACAGATTGGTGTACTTTTATTTTCTAATCCATTGATGGCTAATTCACAGCGTTAAAAGGCACCATATTTAACACAGGCTCATAAGTTTAATGCTCTTTCAGTATGCCTACATTAAATTTTCAAAATTACAGTCTGATTAACTTACTGAACTGTGGTATGAAAAATCCAGCAATAAATGAAGCCTTTCAGAGTAACTGCAGGATTAAATACATTTGCTATGAGGGCTGCAATCCTTAAACTGGAACATAGAAAAGGCACACTGAAGAGTGGAACTTAGCAAGCATATCCCGTCATGAAAAACTGAAGCATCACAGCACAATTTCCTTCTGAAGGCTACTTTGGCAGCCATTACATATAATCATTGCCTGCAAGAGAATTGAACATTGGCACTGATCATGACATGTTTGAAGAATAAAGGTTCCGTAGACTGCACAGAAGAAATTTGGATTTCAAATTAAAAAAATAGAAAGTGATAGACAATAATTCTCCACATGTAATATACGCTTGCTACTTTGCATATTTTAAATAATATTGCAGCAAAACATTCTTCATGTTTATCACAGGAGCCCACCTCACACATGGCTATTGTCACTGTTGTAATCTATCCCCAAGTATGTTTTCAAAGTTGCTATGTAAAATCAGCTTTTGAATTACAGGTAAAAACTTTCTCTAGCATAGCTGATGATTTTACCCGCAGAGAGTGCATGCTGAAAATATGAATTCAAACTTTTAGAATATGGCTGCATTATCACATTTTTTAATTAAAACCAAAAATATCATAAAGCATATGTGCATGAACAATCCAATAAGTCCAATAAATAAGATTAAGAGCAAGATCTAGTTATATTTCTCCCAGACCTCTAATAAAAGAGTAAAATGATGAAACACTAAGAATAGTATGTATCAAACATTATAGATGTCTTGGGGGAGTCACCTTTCACCTGACTATAATAGATGTCCAGGTGCTATGTTCCATTCTGTGAGTTCTTTTTTTTTTTTTTTTAATAAAGTCACATTGCTTTTAGGTTTTGTGAAGTTAAAACAAAAAAAATGTGAGTGCAGGATGTGGAGTGATACTGGAAGCAAAATAAATCAAATCTTAACAAACTAGAGTTTCTAGTTATAGATGTGGTGGCCATGTTGTGTGCAGAAATGCAGACTGTGTAGCTAGAGACAAAGCAAGTTAAACAGCTACAATGAATAAATCAGTGAACGTGGAAGGTAGGGCTGTAAGGCATGGGAAAAGTAAACTATTTAAATGGGGCCATAGAAACTTTGTTAGAACATTTAAGGAATTTAGAATGATTCTACAGGAAAGGAAATTTCAGAGTTGTGGGTTTGGAGGAAGAGAAAGTAAGCCCAGTTATAATAAATATTAAAGAAAGTTGGCAACTGACTTGATTAAAATCAGACCCACATAAGCCCATTCACAGAAAGTGCACAAGATGGGAAAAAGTGACAGAAATCATAGGAAATCAAGCCACAGAATTGTAAAATACACTTGTTATAGAACAAGTGAGTGTCTGGTGTGTCAGGTGTCCTTGCTAAAAGGGCTGATACTTGCATGTCAAAAAGTAAGAATTATAGATTTCACACATGGCATTTATCAAAGGAAATTGCAAATGTTCCTCTTTGTAGCCAACATAAGAAGTAAATGGAAGAACATTAAATGGAAGTACCCTGCTATTTTATTTATTTGCCTTTGTTTATTATAAAAGACTGGCTGGGAAAGGCCCATGTTCAGTGGAGGTTTGGGGAGAAATATATTATGGTCAGATAGGTGGACAGAAATCTGGAAGTAGCCACATGATGCTACAGCTCAGTGATGCAGATACGTGTAACTTGGTGGAAAACTCTGGAGCAGGCAGAATGACAGCTTTGTGGAGATATAAGGATTTAATAATAAGGGGGAGGTTTAGAGAGATGACTTGTGCCTCTGGATCTTTCAGATGTTAAAAGAAGCAAACTATAATTTTTAGGGAACAGGTGGATGAGAAGGAAAACATGTCTGCCTTGATCAAATTTACCCCTAGTTAGTATGAATATGACCTTGCCCAGCCACCCCTCCCAGAAAGAGGCCATTGGACTAATGGGCCAAACTCAATTGACAAAGTGTAAATAAATAAATAGATAAATTAAGACTGTAAAGCAAGGTTCATAATGAAAACAGAAGAAAGGAGCTGTAAAACTTAGATTAGACTGAGGCCTTTTCCCCAAGGGATACAGTAGGTAAATAAGTCCAGTGGAAGTTGACATCCACAGAAAGGACCGACCTGGATGACTCTCAGCATGAGGAGGTAATATTTCAAGGTGGTTTAAAAATCAGAACCCATTCTTAAGAATGTAGGAAGTTCACATCATTGAAGCAAATAAATAAAAGAAGGTAAACATTTTTTAGGGAACAACAAGGTTTCCCTGAATGAAATTTATTTTTTATTGGTGCATGCTGTTACTGCATGTGCTTTAGGTGAATGTTGATTAAGAATTCAAAGAGGAACAACTCGACATTGCACTGAGAAACAAAATCACTGAGAAGAAAGGAGTGAAAACAAAAGATTGCCATGGAAGTGTGTAATGTCAAGATTTTGTTATATCAAGTATGAACTGCTCATTGACTCAAATTGTGAGGATGATTATTATGTCTTGATATGACATGTGACCTCGTAATGTGTCATTTAACAGAAATGTTGTATTATTAACTTAGTCGAAGAAGTTTGTCTTAGAGAAGAAAGCATTTACTTATGTTATTAAACTGCTTATTTTTCAAGTTTGTGGTTCCTTTTCATTTACAGATATGAGAAAGATCAGAAGTAGCTCAGCTGTGTGCAAAACAAGAGGGTGAATGTCCTGCTAGGATGGCTTCCCCTGTCTTTAGCTAGCTGATGGAGGAAGGTAAGGTTAAACATTTGAAATGAATGGCTGCACAACGTTTATGATTCAGAATTTAAGCAAGTGAAGATTTTCATTGACATAGATCATTTGATGAAGGTGAGGGAATTAAATGCTTCATATATTTGGGGTTATATATATGTTTATGATACAGTTATGATAAAGAGAGGGAATACAAATATGGATTTGATATTTTAATGTTCAGTTTTATGAAAATAATAAAATACAGGTTATTTTAATGTATTCACAAGCAATGAAGGAGACCACTTTTTTTAGAAGAAATGAATATTTAGTTGCTTTATATGGTGGGAACCTAATATATTGAGGGGTCATGGTATGTGTATCCAAGGAGTTTCACTGTGCTGTTTGGTTTTCTTCAAAGTAAGAGGAAGATGTCTGAAGCAACGGGGGAATGCATGGTGTAGTACAGAGGTGGGTTAGTAATACATGAGGTACTTTTACAGCAGAGAATTGGGTAAAAATGTATATAAAATGATTTTAGATGGTAGTCTGGGTAAGCCAGATGGTGAGGGGCAGATAAAGGACTAGAGGAGAGGACGTACCTGTTCCTCTTTATATGAGATAGTTCCTATTTTAACAGTTATGTTCACTGGAAAAAATGAAAATGGCAAATGTATACTGAGACTTTAGGATAAGTATTTCCTACGTTTCCTTTAGTAGTTATATAAAAGTATTATTTTATATCTGAAACACCTATTATATGAAACAGCATAGGAAACTCAAATGCATCAAGAACAAACTTTTATTTAGGCAAAAGTCAAATTTAGTCCTTTGCATTGGTTGTGGGTATAGTTTGTCTTGCAAAATCTTGGGTTTCCACAGGAAATGTCCACTTTGTGTATTTCAGAGGTAGCATCCCTATTTAGGAATGGGTTATTTAGGAGAATGGAGTAAAATAGGATACAGATGGACTGAAAAGAGGAACAAGGATATAGTAGATGGTAAGACAGATAAGCAGTCTTGAAGTAGAGAAGGACTGCATCTGTTATGAAGGATGGTTACTGGAAACGTCAGATCTCCATTGCTGGAACGGACAAGTATAACTTGGTCTTCAAGATGCATATACTTCTCTGCCTGGAAACATCAAAAATCTGGGCAAAAGTAGGTACAAATCTGTATGCTGATTAACATAAATTTTGCATAAATAATTTTGTAACCCCATGCACACCAATGGAATTGTGAGATACTAACATTCAAACGTACATAGTTCCTTCCCATTATTTTTTTTAAATCTACAAGAAACAAAATAAATAAGATACCTATTTAAGTAAAATAATATTTGTTAGTTTTTGTACCTAACAATTTAAGTAATCAATAAGCAAACATTGCTAGTATAGGGAAAAAAAAAGAAAGAAAGAAGAAAGAAATATCTTTTACTGCACTGGTGTTATGAAATCAGAAAATATAATTCATCCGATGTAGAAAATTTACTTTTAGTGTATAATTTTAAATTGCATTCTCCCAAACACCAAAACACCAAGCACCAAAAATAAGTATAATTTGTATCAATGAAAACTCCCAAGAATTGTGTCTCCTTATTCCTTTATTTTTCTTTTTCCCATATCAGTAATGGTGCTATTCAACATTATCTGAATATTCAGTTCTACAATGGCTAAATATATATTCACACTTCATAAAAATTATTAGTCCCATCATTACTGTATCATGTACTTTAATTCTCCAAAATTGTACGTGACATATAGAAGTGGACAGACGTCTTACCATTTAAGAAGTACATGAGTCTATAAAGAAGTAAGCAAAGAAGGCTTGGATTTACAATCTCAATATTATCAAAACATTTCTGAAAAAAAATGCATGAACAGAATGAAGATAGCTTTGGGTGAGGAACTGAGGCTATTTACATTGTACTGTGCAAAGTGTGCATACAGTCAGAACGACAGCATTGCTTTGTGCTATTGATATCTCAATCTCAAGACAATGGTCTGCAAGTGCAACTGCAGTGCAAGTAAAATTTAGTAACATTTTTTCATGCAGTTAGAATATATACACCTGGCTTGTACAAAATGCTTCTAATTCAGTGGCAAGTTATATGTTGCTTGGTAACATTTTAAAAAAGGAAGTCACATCGTACACCAGTGGTAATTCAGCAGCTGCAGTCTTATTACTTTCTACTGATCAGATGCACACACACACACACACACACACACACACACACACACACACACACACACACACACACACACACACACACACACACACACACACACACACATGGAGAGAGGGACCAGGCCACCTCTGGTGGGCTAACTTAGCAGAGTTTTGCAGTCACTCGCTAAAGATCTGGTAGTTGTACTACAAGGCAGAATTTATGTCTGACTGAGTAATTACATGAAGAGATTGCCACCTGCCCATTGAGATAGCAGTGACCTGTCAACAAAGAGTAGCATGGGAATTTGGGTGTGGCACAATGTAGACAGGGAAGAGCAATCGACCTCTTGGCTAGTGGCTTTATCATTGAAACAGGATGGATTGGAGAATAAGAACTTTAAATCTCATGTCTGTGTTAGTGTTAAAGTGGGGATGTGTGATTATTATTATCATTATTATTTCTTACCTTATGATGTCGGCTTGTCATGGGAAAAAAGGAAGACTTCTGACAGGGATATACTAGTCTCAGGTTCCCTAGAAAGTATGAGAATGCAAAACTGACTTGAATTTACAGTTCAAAACAGAAGTAATAAAGACTGTACTGTGTTCCCAAGAGTTATATAAATCATTTGTGAAGTTGTGCCTCATGGAGAATATTAAATTCTTATGTGGCAGTTCTTTAATGCAACCAGTGTTTGCATTTCAGTAGACCAATGAGACACCACCACATCCATCACACTTCAAGACTAAGATTAATTCTTAAGTACCATTGTAGCAATCAACCATAGGATTCTGTGACATTCACCATTGCTTGGCTGTCTTTACTTTCTTGGACTTAATGTTAGCATTAATGGCAAACAGCCTTGAAAGATCATATATTTGCAATAAGGAGTAATTCCTATGTTCAGATTATTTTGGATTATTTCATAAAAATACTAAGCACACACATACACTTTGATATACAGTTAGCTACAGTTAGCTAGACACATCTTCCTTTCAGGAAACTTATCACCATTCACCAGCATGTTCTCTGTTCGAATCATCATGCAACAAGTGGATCGTTTCAGCAGCAGCTCTTGGTTTAATGATTTGAAATGAATGAATGACACTCGACTCTTGAGCTAAAATAATTATTACAAAATACTTAAAGCAGGCAGTCCAGTCTGTCCAGATACTGATCGCACACTCACTCATACACAAACACATCTCATTCACATTCACAAGAAAGCGCTGCTCTATTTTTATTTTAACAGTAAAAGTCAAGTGAAGATTCCTTAGGTGAGAATTGCTGCTGCAGTTTCTGTTAGGCAGGCATGGCATACATACACTATGCACTATAAATGTATGAGATCACTGGAGGGAAAGTGTGTTGACAGAGATTCTGAAAAGATCAATTTTGGATTCAGCAATGGAGTTGTTGGACTGGAAAATGGAAGGGGAGAATAGAAGGTAAAAGTGGAGTCTAGCTAAGGGGAGAAAGTCAGAGCAAGTGAAGTGGATGAACAATGTCGAAGCTAAAGTGAATAAATAACATGTGAATGACAGATGTAGGTAGAGATGGACATAAGATGAATTGGAAGAGGCATACAAGTGAAAAAGAAATAGACTGAGAAGAGGAAAACTGCAAAATTAGAATGGAGGTTGCAGGATTGTATGGGTAGGAAAGTCAAAAGAGTATATATGAAATAGAATTTAAAAAAGTGTCCTGAAAAGCTAGAGGAATTGAAACTTGAGGCAGAAATGGAAAAAGAGGAGAGAAAAATGATAAAAGAAAGAGGATGTGTATCTAGAGCTAATGGTATGGAAATTAAAGACTTGTGTTTGAAATGATGATTCATGGTAGTGGAACATGAGAAGAGAAGTAGGTGTAATAAGAGTGTAGAGGTAAGGGAGGCATTTAAAAATATAGTGGGCTCTATTACAGTAAAGAGTCTAGAGAATGGAGGGTCCCTAGGAAAGAGAAGACTTAGATAAATTAAATTGAAATGTGGCTGTGGAGATGTGTTAGCAGGGATTCACTTTATAATCTCGAAATACTAAAATACAGAATTTTAGTATCTCAAGACTATAAAGTCAAAAGCCCAAAAAAACAACACCCACAACCGTGAAATTCAAAATAGTGATAATTCACATACACACACCACCACAAAAACAAGCACACATACACCTATCTAATGACACCACAACAAACAAAACAACACACACAAACACAACACAACAAACACACCTACCCAATCTATAAGAAGGGGGGCAAGCCCCCCTGCACCCCCCATGTGGGGGGCTGTGCTCCCCACACCCCCCGCTACATATATATTAATGTTGAGGTCGCACTAAACACACAAACACATAAAGCTCACCACTACACACTCACGCACATTAAAATCCTTACACAATACCCTTACAAGAACACCACTTACCTGAATCCCCAGCTAAACCCACAAACCGCACCACACATTACGAATGCAGCACAACAGCAGATTTGACATTTCCGCATTTGATATCATGAAGTTTCGTGTAACTGCACAATTTTTTATTTTATGGTCTTGAAATACTAAAATTCGATATTTTAGTATTTCCAGATTATAAAGTGAAACCATTAGCAGACATTATACATATGAAAGATGGGAGCATACCTGAAATCTAAGCATTAATGAGACAACAGTCATATATTTGGAAGACCTAGAAAATCAATCTACTTAGTAATACACTATGAAATCTTGCTGAGGCATTAGAAAATAACATAGAGCTGTAACCAGCAAAACTAAACATATGTTTCAATGGAAAGAGATGATCTGCTGTAATAGCCTCTCCAGCCTCTTAAAGGTTATTCTTAAAACTACCAAAGGTCCATCCAGTCGAGCCCTAGATAATCTTTTTCAGCAATCTATCTTCTCAACAACCTATTTATTTATTTTTATGGAGCTTTAATCTATCCTTCTAAACACTCTGAAATAATTAACTAATACCATACCAGTGATTCAGTTCTCAGTCTCATTCACACCCCATGAACTTGCTCAGTAAGTTTTAATCTTTATATTCCAACTAAAAAGGTAAGAACTCTTGAAAAACTTGACAAATAAGTAACACTTAATTTAGTAAAGTTCTACATTCATTTCTGCAACTGTCCACCACTAGCATTCACATATAATTTTCCCCATTCACAGACATTATCTTTGATGCATGCCTCTAATAATAATAATACCAGGCCCAAACAGCTTTCTGCAGTTTATCCCAAATAAGTTAAGCCTATTGGTAACCTGTGCTCATGAAGATATTTGAAAAACTAGTATATGAACAGATCTTTTATCACATAAATAAGTGCAGCTTGCTTGCATATTCTCAGCAAGGTTTTAGAAATGGCTTTGGTACAATGGCCACACAATGTTCAATGATCAATAATAATAATAATAATAATAATAATAATAATAATAATATGAAAGATGGCTTAATAACAGCAAAGGTCTTCATTGATATGAACAGAGCTGTGGAACTAGTTAACCGTATCTCACTCTTTTCCAGACTGGAAAATCTAAATTTCAGTTAAGGAGTCATCAGTTGGTACAGGAACTACTTTCTAATTCGAATCTGTCGGGTATCAGTCAAAACTATGTTACCTGACACTGGAACATTCCACTGCCATGTACTGCAAGGTTCAATCCTGGGCCTTCTACTATTCTTACCATTTAATAATAATACCACACAGGAATTATCTGCTATTAATCTTACCCCATACTGAAATTATATGTTCCTACTTAGCAAAAACGTGTATCACGAAATTATGATAGAATTTGCAATCATATTTCCTAAACTTTTGCAAGTGGTTAGAAAAGATCAAACTAATCATAAATGCTAATCCATGCGGAGTCATGTTATTTGCCACTCCAAAAAAAAATTGATTTTTTTCGCTATCAAACTGTACAAGTCTCAGAAAAATCCTGTTCCTTATTTTAGTCATTAAAAATATCTTGATTTAACACTTGACCACAATTGTCTTTTACATATAGAAACTATTGTTCAGTGAACAATGTCAAATCAAAAGCTCTGTTATATACTTACTCACCTTTTGGCACCAGCAATCAGACTGCCAATCATATGGAATGAATTAATACTTACCTGGAATGTGCCCTACTCCTTACTGCTTTACATTCTACCTTAAACACTCAACTACATTATATTGAAATAAAAATAATGTGTCATGTTGCCCTTCTAGCAAATGACACAACTAAAAACTGTGATCTCCTGGAGAAATTTCAAGTGGTTATTTAGTACCTAACAAAGCATCCCTCTTAGCAAATAGATTGCCTTTCAAAATTAGACAACTTCACTATTGTCCACAATTAACATCAATAATGTCAATTCCTAACAGTCAGTTTCTCCTTCAGAAAAAAAAATAGAATGACAGTATAAAACTGAAAACCCTCAGTTGGATTAGTAATATGTGAATAAACCCTTTTCCAAAAGTGAACCTCATTCATTGAATGAAATACCATAATATATCAGAAATAAATAGACATTCATTACTTGAAAAACATGGATGAAAAATCTAGATAAAAATAAATAAATGTGTTTGCTTCAGGGCTAATGGTCAGGTTCAGTTAGGCAAGGCTATTTATTCCTATTAGCAGGTTTAGATTTACAACATTTTATCTGTTGAGGTTCTAGATGTGATAGTTACTTAACTTTAAATTGTTGTAAATGCATGTATATTTGTTACTGTAACATGTTGTCTAGAAAGTTTGAAACCACTGTAAATTACCTTTGGCTCTGTGGCATAGTGAGATGAAGCCCTGGCTATTCCTCAGATGCCCCGAGTTTGACTATTGAATTGGGCACTGGAAGAGCCAGGTGGGAGAGGGTAACAGTGAGTGGCCAATGAGAGCTTGTCCATACTGTGAGGAGGAGTGGTAGTTTTAGTCAGCTAATCACCACCATACAGAAGCTTTCAAACAAAAAATAGAGCTGTAGAACATGGACATTAGCTTGGGTCCTTCCAAACAGGTGATAGTAGCCCTCTGCAGTATGTGTATGGAAACATGCACACATTGGGTGAGGGCACAGTTGAGCATTCTGCAATGATAACAGTGCTCAAGTCAACCATCTGGTGTCAGGGATAGGGCTTTAAGAAGAAAGAAGACGCTTTTATGGCTGCCAGAATAATTGCTTTATGATAAGCTCTCACCTCAGTGAATGAATGGCCTGGGAACACCTCTCACACAGAGAGGTATGAATAGTCCAATAGATCTCAGAGATCTGATGGTCAGCAGACAGTGGGACACAAAAGATGTAAATACTCTTTCCTCTACATTTTGTGACAAACATATTTTAGTGCTGCTTCCAGTGTAATTCATCCCCCTCGTCACCATCATAATCCCTTTTGACATGAGGATGTGTTGCATCAACTGTTGTCACCTTTATCAGGTCAGTGCTATTCCATAAATACCTTAACAGTCAAGCCCAATTGTCTAAGGCCTTTTCCCATGCAATTATCTGCTGGCTGGATGTCTTCATAACCTGATGCCTTTTTTTCTGTTTGCTTTGCAATACCATCTTCAGTTTTCCTATACATGTGATGAACCCATTGGAATCGGTTTTCCTTATTCTTCTCTATAACTGGGGCTGCTTTGGCTTCAGCTCTGATATTTTCATTTCTTCATCTTCCTCATAGAGTGTAACTTATTACTTATCTCAGGAACTTCATCTGCATCAATTCAAGCTTTGTCAGCTGCGCTGTTTTAACAGCCCTGACTTCTATGCCATATAGAAGCACTGATTGCACCACAGATTTATATGCCTTAGTCTTCAGCTTCTTTGACATTCTTCTGTTACAAACACCCCCAGTTCTTTGTGACAATTGGCTGCAGTTTGACCTCTTTATTCAGACTTCTCTTCTCCATAACCACACTTCCTAGTTACTTGAAACTGTTAAACTGACTTTTATTTTCACTAATATCTCAATTTCAAGATCATAATAATAATAAGAAAAGAACAAATGAGCAGATGAAGTCTTTTTCATTTTAGGATGAAAGTGCTCATTAAAGAATGTTTTCGGTGGTGACGACATCATTTTTTTTTTTGTTACAAGTTGTTATTAAACTGTGTTAGGTCTGGGCTTAGAACAGTTATTAGTTTTAAGCTTACAGTTTCTCCATTTACTGCCACAATAGTTCAAGTGTTTTAAGGCCTTTTTCATGCAATTCATTCATCTCCTGACTGGACGTTTGGAATCCAAGTACTTTGCTATTTACTGAAGTTTCTTTTCAGGGTCTTTTTGTAGTCCACATTGTCTACATACAACAGCTTTATTGATATGTTCCATCCAACCTGTGTTTTGATGAAATTCTTCAGTATGTATAGCAATGTGCTCAGAAATGCACAGCCACTCCAACCAGTAATCCATGTGTGAGTATAACTCCGATTTTAATTGTGTCACTGAATCATTGCACATAGCCTGCAACAGTTCTACCAATGTTACTGGGACTTCAGACCAAGCAGGACTGTCCAAATTAGTTTTCTTTTGAACTTGTCATAAACTTTCTTCATTTCTAGGAATGTACAGTTGGACTTTTATCTCATCTCTATCTTTTTCTCTACTATGTATCTCACAGAAAGCATCAAATTGGTTGTATTGCTTCCTGATCTGAATCTAAATTGCTCATCTCTCTTTCTACTTTCTGCTTTGTGTATTCATCTGTCAGTCACGCTTTCCAGCACTTGTATGCAGTGTCCGGTGCCTCTATACTCCCTACAGTTGTGAATATCCTATGTGCTTTGTACAATAGCAATAACATGCTTACTCTGCAGTCATCTGGGATGTGCCTCTCCTCTCACCACACTGTGATGAGCACCATCTGGAACCATTTATCCCCTGAGATGCCCAACATCTTGAATATTTCTGCTGTTGCTTTATCTGAGCAAGCCATTTCCCCTGACAGTTTCCTTAGCACATATTATACTTCTAATGAAAGTTCTCCTTCCCCCTTCATTGTAAGTTGAGTGTGGCAGTATGGCTTCTACACAGTTTTTTCTTCATTCAGAAGCTTCTTGAGATACTTATTCTATCTGCCCTTGATTCCCTCTCTGGACTGGTGAGCAGATTTTTGCTGGCATCCCTCATGAATAACATCTGCTGATTATCTTCTCTGTCTTCCATTCCTTGCCTTGAAAATGTCTTTGTACCATCTGCTGAGTCATTTTCCAGAAGCTGCTAGAGGTTCGCTGACTCCTTGTTCTTTGCTATTATAATAAGTGCCTTCGCCTTTTTGTTAATAAACCAGTATTCTTCCTTAGTTTGATCCACCCTTTCATTTTCTTCTTCTTACTTCACTTTTTGTTTTGATAACTTCCTGTACTTCATCAGCATTCATTATGTACCTTATTTCTATAGCTGGCTCAATCGCAGACCCATTCTATCATCTTCACACACTATGTTTTGAAATGCTGCCATTCTACTTCTGCTCTACTTACTTCCTGGTAAAGGAAGAAGTAGGGGAAGACATCTCCATCCGCCAGTTTACTTTCTTTATATATTTATTTACTCCTCAGTTCAATTTTGGCAGATAGTTGCTTTTACACCCAGCTTTTGCTCAACAGATCTATTCTATGCAACCCAGACTGGGGATTAGGACATCAACAAGGCTGCGGCTAACTAACCCTGGTCTGCTGGGCTTTATGGAAGGCACACATTGGCTAATAGAGTCATGGATAACTCTCCCAACATTAGCAAGGGTCCCTGGTGTAAGTCAAAGCAGGCCAGATTCTCAGCCCACTTAGCAGTAGCATATGTCACTATAACCTACAACAATTTTTGTACTAGCAAGTGCCTAGCCCTGATGCAGCAAACAGATTATTGCAAATGCTATCCTATGTAGGGAAGGACACTCTGTTCCACAGTTGAAGCCTAAAGCAGCTGGTCCCATGTGATTCTTCCTCACAAAAGGAATTACTTATTATCTGTCCTACTACCCACAGCTCTGTTCACTTTTTTTTTTTTTGGGTGGAAGGGCTAATTCTCTTGGCAGATCATTTAAGATTAGCATGAAGGACTGAGTATGAACCTTTTACCTTTCATAACTAAGGCAGCACCTTTTTACCCACTTATCTACCAAAGGAAGCACTCAGCACTTTTTGGAAAGAGCTCAAAACAGAAATTGGGGAGAACATGCAAACTTCAAAAAGGCAGTGAAAAGAAGTCAGGAAGGAACCCTGGACCCAGAATCAGTGAGGAAGTTCTTAACCATTATGGAATTGTGCCTCCAAATGTATCCATTGTAAATATGATTTCATTAGTTCTCTGATAATGTAACATTTCCATACCAATTTAATATATCAACATTTGTATTAACTCATTAAATAAATACAAATTCCAGAAATTCCAAAAAGAATAATAATAAATAAAATAACATTAAGGGACCAAAGTGGGAGTAGACAAGTTTGAGGTATATGGTCAGTTAACATTATGTAAGAGTATTATGACACTGTGCATGTTACCCATGTCGATGACTGAGGCTGTTATGGCAGTGATACAAAAAGGAAAAAGGGAGATTCTAAAGTTGTGACAAAACTACATCCTATATATTTATGCAGTTATGCTGTTAAACTGGTTACCAGGGTTTTGCAAGCTAGAATGGAAAGTACTCCTTAAGGTGCTGCACAGAGATCAGGAGGAATTTGTTAAAAAGAGATCCTCAAGGGAATCAGTGGATGGTGCTGTTAGATATTGTGGCTTGGGACGATGTGTAGTGGAATGACAGGGCTGAGGTGATACTACTTGATATACAGAAGGCACTCCATACTGCAGACTGAGAAGGAGTAAGAGTGCTTACAAAAGTATAAGATACACCTTACATTCGTCTATTACATTACAGTGACTATGAAATAGTGGCAAACCGCAACTTAGCCATGATAAAGGACACATTATTATCCCAGGGAAAAAAATTCAAAGGGGGATATTCCAGGGTGACTCTTTGTCACCGCTGCTCTTTTGTCTTGCCCTTAACCCATTAAGCTGTCTAATTAATGGATTAGGTCATGGCTACAATTCGGCTCCCAGAAAACGACAAAGTGTAAAGAGTTTTCTTCTTCATTTTGTGTCTGATTTAAAACTATATAATTCATCAAATGAGGAACTGAAAGCAGATCTGCAAGGGTCAAAACTTTCTCAGATGATATAAGAATGTCAAGAACAACGAGTAATCTGGAAAAAAAAAGCAGTCAGCAAACCCAGCAAATTAATTTGTCTAAACTGACTTCATTTTTTACCTGGTGCAATATTCTTTTTCTTTTTTTTTGTTTTTTTTTTTTTTTTTTTACCTTTGGCTAGAATTATGTCCTCATAATTTGCTGCTGGGTTTAAGCTGACTTCGTTTTTCCAGAGTTACTTGATATAAGAATGTAATTTGGTCTTGATAAATGTGCAAAAACAACCTTTAAAGCAGGAAAGCTGCTGCACCAAGAAACTATCAGTCTGGGACAGGGATGTGATATAAAAGAACTTGAGCAGGAGGGAGTGTATAAACATTTGGTACTTGATGAAGGATCAACTATAAAACATAAGCAAATGTGAATAAAATTAGTAAGGAATATTTTAGAAGACTAAATTTAATACTGAAAACAGTCCTGACATCTAGGAACAAAGTCCAAGCTATAAACCAATTTTCTCTTTCTGTTCTAACATACAGATTTGGGGTGATTGACTGACCCCAAAAGGTATTTGATCAGTTGTACAGGAGAACAACAAAAATGCTTCATGCTTATCAAATGATTTATAAAAATCAGAGTATAGCAAGATTATATATCCCTCGCTCTGAAGGAAGTATAGGCCTCCTTGAAATTGATTATATGTATAGATCTGCAACTGTAGAACTGCATACATATCTGCTGACCTCAAAAGATCCAAATATCGTGAAAATTTTAAAACATGAGGAGAACAAGTCTAAGATGACTTCCCTGCTTAGTTTAGCAGAAGCACATCGGTATCAAGAGTAATGGGAATCAAACCAAAAGTAGATGAAAATCAGGCAGTAACTGAATGTGCCAAAAAAACAAAATAAAGAATATAAGGTGAAGGCTCAGATGAGAAGGCAAGAAATGTGGAAAAGGCATAAATTTATCTGCAAGTACAGAAAACTCCTGGAAAAACTCATGTCGATCAGGATCCAACATAGGAATGGTTAAGGAGAGATGAATTTAAACCAAAAGACGAAAGGTTAATATTGTTGGCCCAAGATAGTGGACTAAATGCACACTGCTTTACAAAGTCTGTTGAACATGTTGGAAAAACAGACAAGTGCAGGTTTTGTAAAACAGAACTGGAAAGAGTCGCACATCTTTTTGCTGGGTGTGATACACTAATGGCAGAAGGCCTGTATACTGAAAGGCATAATAATGTGGCAGGATTGTTGCATTGAAGATTGTGCAAACATTATAATATTGAAGTAACTGAGAAGCATTGGAAACATGCCGCACAAAGCATTATAGAAAACGATGAAGTTTATATCACATGGGATCACTCATTGCCAGCAGTTCAAAAACTAGATGCAAGAAAATCAGATATAGTAGTCCGTGAAAAGAAGACAAGAGTAACATTAATCACTGAAATTGCTACACCCAGTGATCACAGTGTCTTACATACAGAGAGATACGAAGTCATAAAATACCAGGATTTGCAGCAGAAATGAGGACAACGTGGAAAAGGATACCCAGAGAGTTCCAGTAGTAGTAGGAGAAATGGGTCTCATAAAAAAGAATTTGCAGTCACTTTAGATCTGTTACCAATACATGTAACTCCATATGAATTGCAGAAGGAGTCAGTTCTGGGCACATTGTGAGTGCTTCAAAAGAGCACTGTTTTCTAACAGCAAAGATTGAAACAATACTAATTTCATGAACTTTAATCATACTTTGGCTTAGGAATGGGGACCATTCCAGTCATGGTATTAGAATCTCAAAATACTTGAATAAATTAAACCAACAGACTGAGAAGGTTTATTGACTATGACAAAGCAAATAGTAGGGATGGAGCACTGTAAGTGCAGTGCAAGTGCTGTATAAGATACCATGTATGTGTATTTGGGTCAATGAGGGGAGAGTGCCATAGAGTGCATGGCTCTGGGCAGAAGTGCAGTAGGGCTACCCATTATGCTGATGACATCTCTTCTGCTTATGGAGAATCTTGCTCAGAAATTGCTTGAATATTTGAGTAGCAAGGGTGGGGGGACTAGGAAAGGTACCACATATCTACTTGTAGATGATTGTATGTTGTTGCTAGACCTCATTTGTGCTGAGCCACACCACACTACACACATGAGCTACTTATTTACAAGCTCTGACCACACTGACCTGGTCATTTCAACAACAGGTAAGATACTTTTTAAGTCTTTTAAGCAAATATTGAGACTTTAGTTATCTGCAACTGTTATTTTTATTTTTCATTTGTAACTGGGTCTGCAGTTTACTCTTGTGAGAGACTGAGAACTAGCAGCATTCTCAATGTTGATTTACTCTTGACTTGCCAGCATTCTCAGGTTTTATAGTTTGTTTGCAAGTGTTTTTTTGCGTTACGTTTTGCTGAACTACATGCCTTTGCATTTGTTTGTGTGATCTGCATCTTGTTACACACCTGACATACTGACTTACTGGATTTAATCACCTATCAGATATCTCCAATACCAGGGAAGAGACCTTTAAACCCTTTACACTAATAGTGAGATTTATGTTTCTGCCAGCAGTATTTTTTCTTTTAATTTGTGACAGTTTCTGCAGTTTACTCATGAGAAAGAAAATGAACTGTTTGCTAAACATTTATTTGCTCTTAGTTTGCTCATATTGCCAGATTCAATCAGTTGCCTGTTTACCTTTGTCTGATTTATTTCCTGTTTTGACTGTTTGCACTTGTTGGTGCTGAGCTGCATAATACTGTTTGCAGCACACAGTTGTGCATATCTACACTGTACAGCAGCCAAGGGATTCATGTTCTTTTTATCCTAATGGCCTACATTCTAGCTGCCCCCCCCCCCCCGAGCTGCATGATATGTAACATTTCACAAGTCTGAAAAAAATGTAGTAGTTGCATTTGTAGTCACATATTTTAAATAGATGTGCAACATGAAGCATCTCACAAGTCAATGAAAATAACTGTGACCCATGCTCTCTGAAAAATGTAGTAGTGCATTTGTAGTCACATATTTTAAATAGATGTGCAACATGAAGCATCTCACAAGTCAATGAAAATAACTGTGACCCATGCTCTCGTAGCTACTTATTATACTGGATCTCCCTTGATTTATTGCAGTGATAGCTTATTGTAGCGCTTGTGCTAATACTTCGATCAATTTTGTGTTGTACATGTGATGCTGTGCAACACCATTCTGTCACTTTTTACCTGCTGTTTGGGTATGCATAGTTTGGCGACACTTGTGCTCATGCTGTATCTGTGTATTATTTTCAGACTATTGTACTGCACTCACTAGTATCATGGCAGCCCATGGCTGTATCCTGTGTTGCTTTGGCCTGTGCTCGTACTTTGTATTATTTGTTGATTGTTGTATTGTGCTTTCTAGTCATGAGACTAGCAAAAACAATAGTAAGTTATAGGCACAATGAAAAAAAATCCTAATGATTACATTGAACTGTCATCCGAGATACAGACACATTTTCTAGATAAAGGCAGGATAGCAAGATTTTATGTTGTGATAGGACAAACAGCTACTGATGTATCAATAGTATACATGTCTTCTGTATAGCATAAAGTACTCTCAAAGGTTCTCCTGTTTTCTTTACTGAGGTTATCATTAGCTACCACAACATAAAAATGCAATCTACTAGACATGGCAGAATTATGCTTTCTGTGCTAAATTTGAGTAAAGAAAGCTTTCCTATAATTTTTAAAGTTGTGTCAGGTTCCTTTTCATATAAGGACTTCTAATGACATATCTCCTTACTCAAGATATTATCAGCCTTTTTAACGCATTCTTTAATTTGATTGGCAAGGTGTTGTATATGGATTTACTAATGATGATGTTTTCTGTTGCATAGCTTAGAGATTTTCTATTTGTGCACCTAATGTTTCTGGTAACATAATGAGTTGGTTTAAGGTTCCATAAAAAGTAAACTGAACCTCTTCAACAGAAATTTCAGATGTACTTATTTTGCATTCTTGAATTTATTTATTTTACAGTCTTCAGTTTTCATATCCATTTTTCCATCCACAACCACTTTTTTCCCATTTTTGCACATGGTCAGTGTTACAACAGTGGGAGGAGCTGATAACATTCCTCATTTAACTAGAAATATTTGGAGGCATCTATATTTAGCTAATATTTGGAGGCATCTTTATTTAGCTGGAGTGTTTATTTGACTTGCTGTTCTCTGCCTGACTATTGCTTATCTCTGCCTGTATTTGATTTTTCCCACCCACCTGTGCTACTGTTGTTGTACTCTTAAAAGTGGTGGCTTTTGAGTTGCCTGCCCCTACTATAAATCTGATTTTGGACATTCCTCCTAGTCCCATCTCATCAGCTCATTCTACTGAGTACTAAGAGATTAGTTGGGAAGACCCACCCCTCACTCTCTTAAACTCGAATGATCTTCTGTTTCGTCCCTTCCCACTTACTTACAAAAATTGCACTTTATTCAGCTGCTTTTACGTACATCTTCCTGCCTTATTACTTTATTTTGCTTTTTGCTGCTTGTTCTTAAATTGTTCAATTGCATTTATTCTGATGCATTTATTACTGCTTGTAAGTAACCTGATTAAATTGTAACTGTTATTTTAAGCTTCTTAGTTTTGATTTAAGCACTTGTGCTTCAAACTACTTATCTTATATAAGGAAGATGTGTAGTCTACACTCTTGTGATACGATAGGTAGCTTATACCCTTCTAATTGAATCGCTGGTTGAATGCTTATTGTGTCAGTTATTCTAAAAGTGTCTTAGTTACAGTTTAAATGCTTGGGCTCCAGGACAGTTATTTTACATTAAGAAGGTTTGTGGTCTACACTCTTGAGGGAAATGAGACAGTAACCTCTGCCCTCCTGAGATGGGAATTGCTGGTGAAGGATTATTGTTTCTTTTATTCTGTGTCTTTCATTTGGTTTAACCACTTGGGTTCCAAACCAGTTATTTTAAATTAGGAAGGTTCGTGGTTTACAGTATTGTGGGAGGAGATGATAGTCTTCACCCTTCCCAACTGGGAATTACTGGTGAAAGCTTACTGTGCCTGCAATTCTACATGTCTTTGTTCTGGTCTATGGTCTGCACTCTTGTGGCATCACTGTCTAGACAGATTTTTTTTTAACTACCAGAGATTCTAATTTTCTCATAACTGAGTGTTGCTCATTAACTTGCTTGTCTTATTGACTTGTTCAATATTTAAGTTTTCCTCACTCCGCCCTAGTAAATCAGTAACAATTGACATGCACTTTCTCAATCTCTCTCTCTGTGGCCACTCTGGCTGAGATAGGTATTATGAGGCATTGTAGCAATTGCCTCATGTATACTGACAACTCACTTCTCCTTAATAAAGCAGATAGTGCATGTGAGAGGCATAAATACACTTTAACACTGGAGGCAAATTTTTTCTCATACAATCAAAATTCATCCTATAGAGATTATCAGTGACACTTGCACCACACCTACTGCACATGGTAAAGACCCTACACATAAAACTTTGAGTCTATATCAGAAGATCAAAGTTTCAAAACTTCGAATCTGATATGGTCGACACCATATGATCGACGTCTTGAAACTTTGAATCTTTTAACAGAGCTCTCCATACAGCACGGAAAGGGAAGATTTCCCTTTTCTACACTGTAGTGTGATCTCGGAGTTGGTATATTTAAGTAGTGGGGGGTGGGGGTGCAGGGGGGCTTGCCCCCCTACTTAGAGCATTTAAATGGTTTGTTTTTGTAGATTGTTGTGATTTATTACATTTTCGATGTTTCAAGACTTCGATTATATGGTGTCGACTATATCAGATTCGAAGTTTTGAAACTTCAATAATGTAATATAGACCCTAAAACTTCTTATGCTGAGGCATTTACAGGTAACCTTCTTAAACACTAAGACTGCCTGCACAGTGCAATCAAAGAAAGGGTCCTCAGCCATCACATAAACACTCTATTAAAACACCATCCACAGCTATACATAGTAACACTATATCCAATCCCTCCACTACTAAGCCCTTAAGGCAAACCAGCACACAGTCAAATTTCCTGGTCACTGATGATTCTATAGTGAGGCACACTGATGTCCCCCTCACCAGACTGAGTAAGGAAATAGTTATATTTAGCTGCCTTTCTGGGGCAAGGATCTGTCAAGAAACACAGGCATTCAGGTCATTTAACCACAGGTACCACTATGACTCTGTCATAGTCCATGTGGGTGTTAATGACCTGAGATGTACCTCTCTTAAATATATGAATGGTGATATGATTGAGCTCACTGATTATGTGTTTCAGGTAGGTATGAGCCTATCACTGAGCAGCGTACTACTTTCTCCATTGATGTTGCCATGTTGCCAACAGAAAATGATTGATTTTAACAATTGGCTGATCTTCTGGTGTCAATCCAGTGGGGTGCAATATTTGATGGCCTAGGAGAACATGCTTGACAGACCACACTGCTTTGGCAGGGATGGTCTGCACTTATCCCATCTAGGCTTTTGGATATTGGCAAAAGACCTTTTCAAGCCCCATAATGCCTTTTTAGGCAATGCCAAACTGATAAACCTACTGTCTAAACTGAACATATGAAGGAATATCTGAAGGCGGCACTGCTCAATGCTGGAAATCTTAACAGGAAACTCCACTTCCTGCAAGCCTTCCTCTCCCAGAAGAGTATAGACATCTGTGTAGTAATGGAGACATGGTTTAAAGTTACTGAGATCACCTCAGCAATACAAGGTTATAATGCCTTTCAAACCTCTAGACCACCTATTGCACAGGGCAGAACTAAAGATAGAGGAGTGTCAGTTTATATTAAGACTAATTTCACATCCAGACTAGTTAAAGTGTATGACCCACTGTAACTCATACATGTGCAACTCACAATAAACAGGGTGCTGTATTATATCCTTGCAACATATAGGTCTCCCTCCATGTCCCAGGAAAGGGTCTATTTTACAACACCAAAGTTTTAAAACTTCGAATGTTCTAATATCGACCCCTATTCAGCGAATGCTTAAAATATCGAACATGCAGAAGAGCTAATTTTTTCTCAGGGAAAAAATTTGCTGTTCCAAAACACATACACACAACACAAGCATACCAAAAAAACAGCAATCCACACACATACACTTAAAATCCTACATCTAACCCTACAATAAACTGTACATACACTACTATCTATCCACTTACATTAACCCAAACCCTAACCCTAAGATCCATCACTATCACACACTCACCTCACCCACGTCCTAACCCTAATTCACCTACCCCACCCTACCTTAACGTCCATCACAATCGCACACTTACCTGACCTGCGCCCGAACCCTAACTCACCTAACCCACACCCTAACCCTCACATCCACACAATCGCACACTTACCTGAACCCAACTGTAACTTTCCACCACAGTGCTGAAAATACCGTAGCCACAGAAATGGCCAACCAAATTCTTTCCCTAGGAAAAAAATTGGTGTTCTGCAGCTTTGCTATTTTCAGCATTCGCTGAATAGGGGTCGATATTAGAACATTCAAAGTTTCAAGACTTCGATGTTGTAATATAGACCCCCCCCAGGAGACCCATACTACTTATCTCAGTGTACTAGATCCCTTCACCATTCAACCCAATACAATATTCATGGAGGAACTCAACTACCTCTCTACAGATTGGGAATCCTACACCACTTCTATTGCACAAGCCCAGTGATTCCTAATCTTTGTTAATAAAGATGCTCATACCCCCTTTCCTGGTGCTTCCTTTCAGTCTTACCAATATAGAAGCCCTGCCCTTACATTGTTGACAAAGTGCTATGTATATAATGGCCTTACTGTCAAAATCCCCTTTAATCAACATTTTAAAAGTTTGGTATCTAATCACAAATCTGTCGCCTGTAAGCATATAGCTGCAAAATGAGCATCTACCACATTTATCCATACCTAATTTCCTTGAAGGCCATTAGAAAAAATATTCTTGAGTGCATGTCCTCTTCAATACATGATAATGAGCCTGTCCCCCACCCTTTCCTTTACAAATCTATCATCATTTAATATACTCCAATTCTTATAAAAAAATAGCATTGATGAATTTACTATCCATGTGAAAAGTAACAATAAGTGCTCGGGATTGGGGTATCCCTATTTCACTCTGATTATGTCTTCCAACAGCTCCTTCTACCATACCATTAAGTAATGGGGCAAAGTGGCCCATACTTCTCATATATGTAACTTCACTTACATCTCATCGATCAAATCTTCTGGGTAGGTAACATAGTTTTCATATTTACACATTCCCCCGTGAATTGGCAATCCAACTTTGTCATTTGATCTTAACGATCCAGCAAGCCCTTCACCACCACCTTCTTATGAAAATAGGGATGTGTGCTGGTAAAGTGCAGCATAGTATTGGAATCAGTGGGCTTCCTATAAATATGGGAGACACACCTGCTACTACCAAAGTCTTTCACAAGTAGGACATCTAAGTAGGGGAGTGGCCTTTTTAGCCCTTCAAGGAAATTAGGTATGTATAAATGTGGTAGATGTTCATTTTGTAGCTATATGCTTAAGGGTGACAGATTTGTGATTATGGAGCATTGTCAACAATGTGAGGGCTTCTATATTAGTAAGACTGAAAGGAACTTCTGGGAAAGGTTGTATGAGCATCTTTACAATATCTGTAGGGAGAGAAGTACCAATGCACTTTTTAAGCATATTCATGAATTTTTCTGTGCCCACGTTTCAAATGTTTCATTCTGGAGAAGATCAATCATAATTCTAGAGGTGGTGCTTGGAAGGTACATTTACAGACCAGAGAAATATTATGGCACCTCTACTGGAATTGTTCCAATTGACCTGGGCTTAATGAGCGGTCAGCATTGTCCCCATCTTGAAAACTAGAGCTCTTAAAAGATAATCTGCTTGCTTATTGTATTTTTATTGTGCTGAAATATTTATTAGTAAGAAAATTATGTAATCAGATATTGATTTTATATTTCATATTTAATTAAGAGCAGATTTTTTTAATGTTTTAGCGTGTTTTTAGGAGGTGTGTATTATTGTGAATATCTCATTGGTCCGTAACTGGTCATGTGACTTTGGGGGATTTAAATAATGATTCCATTGTATAGTTGTTTTCTGAGGAAGCTTTGTAATAAAACAAAAGTGCTTACTTTTTAATTTATTTAACTATTAAAGCTTGAGTTTATTCTACGGTACGGTTCATTTATCTTCTTAATGGACTTCCTGAGATGGTCTGAGTGACGTATTTCTTGATGGTTTAGCCTGCTCATCTTTTCTGTTTTGCTGGTGATAAATTTGAAGAAAGATACCTTCTTAGGCAAAGGACAGCCTCAAAGCTTTCTACAGAAAGGAAATACTGTACACAACAATGCACAGAACTTATTGTAAATGGCATCACCCACACTGAATCAGAGGCTATTGCCAACTTTTTGGCTGACAGGTTCAGCTCAAACCTCCCCCCCCCCCACTCTCCACCGATACTCCAAGGGAAAAAGAAACACATAACACAACCCCCCCCCCCCACACACCCATTACTAGACAACAGGTCATTAATGCATTTCCCAAGGCCAAAAACACTGCATTGATGGGCTCCTATAACACCCTGGAATGTTTAATAAATAGCATGAAACCTGATCTCTCTGGTTCACTTGAATCACTTTACAAATGGGCCCTTCAGTCAGGTTTTGTGCCCAAGGAAAGGAAAATGGCTACAGTCGTTCCTCTGCACAAAGGATGTCCAATCACTGATCCAGATAACTACAGGCCTATAAATCTTACCAGCCTCATATGTAAGGCCATGGAAAGAATCCTCGTGAGCATGATAAATTAGTTCATAGGTAAGCTGCAAATGCTGGAACTATCACAGTTCAAGTTTTGTTAAAAGAAGTTAATGCCTATTAAATCTGGTGGACTTTGTTGAAAGGGTCACCAAAGCGTTGGATGAAGATAAGACTGTGCACACAGCTTACTTCAACCTGGCCAAGGCTTTTGATACAAAACCCCACTCAGACATTACAGACAAGCTGACTAATTTAGGTATAAACTTTTTTATCTCCCACTGGATAGCCATCTAGCTCACTGATAGTACCCAGGAGGTCAAAATAGGTGAGGCCACCTCCACCAAGAGGACAGCCAAAATAGGTGAGGCCATCTCCACCAAGAGGCCAGTCATTAGTGTAGTCTCCCAGGTCTTGGTACTAGGCCTGCTCCTTTGTGGAATCTATTTCTCTGAAATGGAAGCAAATGCTAAAGGTTTATGGCTGACTAAGTTATCAGATGACTGCAAGCTGGCGGTTATCATCAAGTCTCCTGCAGAGACTAGCATTCTTCAAGAAGGTCTATCTCTGATGAATAAATGGTGTCATAACCATGGTCTTAAACTAAATGCTAAGAAATGCATAATTGTACCTTTGGGAAATCAAACATCCCATCGAATTACCATGTTGATAATACGCCCCCAAGAGTCGAACCAGTAGTCAGGGATCTGAGTACACACATAGGCAGTATCCTTACCTTTAACCACCATGTGGCCACAGTGCTGAGGAAATCCTTTAAATGTTGTGTAACTTATAAGTAAGGGCATGGCACCTAGGCCCAAAGAGGTCATTATCTCACTGTACTCTGCTCTTATCAAATCAGTCGTAGAGTACAATGCTCCCTTTGGTATGTACTTGACCAGGCATATGCAGCAACTAGAATGACCTCAAAAGTTCCTTATAAAAAGAATACAAGGTGTAAAAAACCTGCCTTATGCAGAGCACCTTAAAGCCCTTTCTGTCTACTCAGTCTGTTATAGATTGCTGAGGGGTGATCTGTGCCTGGATTACAAGGCCTCCACAAACCCCACACTTATGAATCTCCTACATATTCGTAAGTCAAAGAGTACCAGAAATACAAGAGCTAAGGACCAGAATTTTGTCTGTGACATAAACAGAACATGCTAGAAATACAGATGTGTGTCCCAGAGACTGTGCCTCCTATAGAACAGGCTTCCCATCCATGTGAAGCTGAGTTTGTCTATTATGCAGTTTAAGCACAACCTAGACAAGTTGATGAGGAATTAAAAATTTGCACCAGGCCAGGTACCCATGTCCCTTATGGACAGAGGTTGCTTATAAATGCCTGGCCCTCAATGTCCTATTTGGATGCAGGACATCATTATTCTTTCGGGAAAACATGGCTAGCTTAGAAAGGCCCCTTGGGTCATTAGCCTAGTAACAGCTTATGAATCTATGAACAGTCTATGAATCAACAGTGACAAACATCTAAAGCCAATGTTCAAAGCACCAGTTGGCCAGCTCTGTCATATTCCCATCCATAATATATTTTTGCTAACTTAGCTTTGTGTTGCCCCTTCTCAGTGATAGCAATGATGGATTTAATAGCTAAGTGATCTGAATTTTCCAAAGGTAGAAGGGCCCGTATGGCACTTATTATTAAATCATGACACGTTCACCTAAGATCCAGGATATTTGTACCCTTCTTTAAGATTGTGGTCTATTGACTGTAACTAAGAGTGACAAGAGTTTCTAAAATCCTTTATGTTATACTTTTGTATGATGTTTAGAGCATCACGTTAACTGGGTCAGCAGGAATCTAAGTAACCAGTTATTAGGTGTTAACCCTTAGCAAAATCATCTTTTAGAATTTCTAAGTATACACCTTCCATTTCTACTGTTAAATTTCAGCTTTTTAAAATTCTACTGTGTTTTAAGTCATATGGAGTAGTTCAGCAGTACCAATAATTTTAAATACTTATACACTGAACAAAGTATTGGACTGAGTTTCTCTGTTAACGTAAACGGAATTGTCCCCTCAGTTGTATCTTTTATATAATTTTAAAGACCTTGGGAACTACTAATGTTTAACAGATGTCTTTCCAAGGACAGCCATGATTATGTTAAGATCATGATGCCTGTCCATATTTCTTATGCCATATGGCTAAGTTCTGAAAATTTGATACCTAAATACATATCATTACAGATTATGATAATAAAGTAATTTATTATAACAGAACTGGAGGAAATGCTCTGAACTTCAGTTATAAAGAAGACTTTACTTGTGTAATTCATTCTGAGGCCAAACATCTGCTGGTCAAATGACCTAGGTGATAAGTATACCTAAAAAATAATCTGGCTGATGGCATCATCCTTTCAAATAAGAGTAAGTGGCCTGAGGGATGAGCTTTGAGTTAGTACCAATCACCTAATTCCACTGTTGGAAGGACTTACTGATCTCACTTTCCAGCAACAGAAATCTGGAGGAGGAGGAGGAATGTCAACTGAAATAACTGTGAAACCTTTTTGTTTAGCAAATTTCCTAATCTCATTAACAGTTCCCAACATTATCATCCATTTCTGAAAATCTATGTCAACTCATGACAGCATAGTCACCAGATTATATCTGGTTGTAATTTTATTGATGTATTTACTTATATCTTCAGTACATCTTCAATATTATCTCTACCAAACATACTGTATGAACAACAATCATATGTTACTACCTGCTATGCTTTTAATTGTATGTCTAAACCACTATGCTTATGTAAATAACGTATGCAGTCATATCTTATTATCTGCTGTATTTTAAAACTGTATGTTTAAACCACAATGCTCATGTATATGCCTTATGCATAGTATGTTAGCAATTGTTCTGGAGCTTTTCTCACGGGGCCACCCCTGAAAATGGATAGCTCTGTCCAGTCGGACCTCCCTGGTAAACAAATATAAAAAAAATATATATGTATGTGTATATATATATATATATATATATATATATATATATATATATATATATATATATATATTTTTTTTTTTTCCCAAGGTCACTGAATCTTATAACCATTCACACTTTTCCAATACTCTTTCTCAGGCCTTAACTTCTTTATGCAAGAAGGCCATACTAATCAATCCAGGAGTAAATTTGGGGATACCCATCTAGTCATCCAGGTTATGCTTAAAGGAAGTTAATGAGTTCTACTCCTTAACATGCAAGGATAATTTATTTCATATACCTGGAAGGTGCTGGGTTATAAACCTGACTCTTTATCAGGTTTTATTTATCTATTGGTGAAGTTTCGGGTCCTTGGTTCTAGTACTAGTACAGATATTGGGCCTGTGGAAATACACAAGGTCCAGAATAACCAGATCTTTAATTGCGTGGTAAGCAAGACAAATATCTCCTCTCAAAAGTCTATAAGACACTAAATAAAAGGATAGAGCTTCCAACTTCTCTTAATAGCTCTAGGCTATTACATCTGTGATCTTTTTGGTTAGTGACTATTAGGATCTTTCTAACCATTGTGACATAATGGATAAAAGACAGGGAGAGAGTGAGAGAACAACTCAACTGCCTATGTCCCCATGTCCCAGACCTCATTTTTGTATTGTGTTGTCTACATAGTATGATGACAGCAGGGGTTGTCTAGCAAAAGTGATGATACACTTGTTAGCATTCATATTGAGCCCATTTTAGTACAACAACATTTTACTAGGGAGAGTTCATTTTGGACAGTTTGGGTGTCATAGGGTGACATAACAGCCTCCAGTTTGCAGTCATCTTCAAACTTTGTTACCCAGAGGCCTTAGATCTTTACTTGAAAATCTAAGAAGTAAATGCCAGGAAGGAAAGACCCCAGCACCAAACCCTGAGGAATACTGTTGGCCAATTTTATACTTTCTAATGAGGAACCAGCAACTCACTCAGTGTGGGTTCTATCTTTCAGCCAGTTTATTATCCTTCTTAATATATATGGTTGGCTTTCAAAGCATTTGGCTTTTGTATAATGCCAGAGCTGGGAATGTTTTTGAAGGCCTTGGCCAGGTTAAGATATACAGTACCTCATATAATATAAATCTATCACCTATAGCCTCCTTAACCCTATTGTAACAATCTACAGCTTCTGGAACCCATTCAAAGAAGAGAACCAAATTAAATAGCTGGGATCTACCCTTCACAAAAACAAACTTATGGCGGGGCAAGTCAAAGAAGATTCCTGATAATGCGATAATATGAGGATGGTTATGATGCTTCTTATGAGATTGCAGAAGAGGCTTCAATTACCTGGGTCAGATTATGGAGAGGGATCACCACTGCAGTGCACTACTCAACAGTGACAAAACCAGTAGCTAAACTTAGGTTAAATAGTTTAAGGAGCATGTCTTCAAGGGCATGCTTAAGACTATCAATTAAGCAATGTGGTATACTGTCAAGGCCCCTGTACAAAGTATTTTCAGTCCCTGTTCAGTAAACCAGTTTTTCAGAAAAAAGTGATGGAGTAAAGGCATTAAATATTTCCAGGCTTTGAATAGAATTCTTAAGAGTTAGCACTAAATTTGTTTACAAGAGTATTGGCAATATCTGCTGGGTCAGAATAGAAGGTGTTACTATGAATAAATTCAGAGTATTTTTTGTTCATTTTCTAAAGAAGACACAAAAAGATTTATAATTAAATTTGACTTCAGTGACTAGCTTAAGTTAATGGGTCCTTTAGTGGACCTGATACAGTTTTCAGACTTTTTCTAGTACTCTTTTATATTTTCTTTTAGAAAAAAGAAGAACTGAATTTTCTATATTATGTTAAGAGTTTCTTTCTGTTGTCATACAGTTTATTTGTGGTGGTGGGTCACCAGGGTAGTTTATTCTTGAACTGTGTATGATACATGCCAGCTGAATGCATTTTTCTAAATGGTTACAGTATTCCTTAGTGAAGCTTGCTATTGTATCAAGGTTAGAGATGGTGAGTCATAAGTTGATAATTAATTCTATCTAGAGTGATCAGTAGTTTAAACTAGTAGAAGTGATTTGTTAACCTGGTAGGTATGTTGGTCATGGAATCCTTTCAATCCCGGACCCCAGTCAGAGTTGTTGCAGGCATGTGCTACACACAAATGAAGATAAAATTGATATGCGTACTATACGTAAGATAAGCAGTACAATTTCAGATGATTTATATGATATTTTCAACAGTTCCTTGATTTCTAAAGAACTGTATGATTATTTAATAGTAACTCATCCTGTCATCCCTATAATCAAAGGAGTGCCTAAAGTTCACAAATCTATGGTAGAACCCCCACTTAGGCCTATAGTATCTGGAAGAGGATGACTCACTGAGCCTATGTCTATATATGTTGAAAAAAACTTGAGACCTGTCAAAGACAAATCTAAAGTCATTTTAAAAGATTCTAAAGATTTTTTAACCACTTTATTTGAACATATAGAACAGCACCCTTTACCTGCTGTAGTCTCTTTTGTGACATTAGATGTCTGTTCTTTGTTCATGGTAATACTCAATGACCAGGGAGTGACATGTGTTAAACAGTACCTATCTAAACACTGTGAATATTCATCTAGACATATAGATCTGTTATGCATGATGGAAGAGAGCATATTAGAAAACAATGTTTTCATGTTTAATAAAGAGTATTTTCTACAGAAACAGGGGATGGCCATGGGTACCTCATGTGCCAACATGGTTATGGCACAATGGGAGGGAGACTATGTCTTGAATGGCCACAACCTGCATTTATATCACTACAAATTTACTGTAGATTATATTTTCTTGATGTGGCAAGGAGATGATAATACTCTATATGAATTGTTGGTGTATTTAGAACACACCACTGGTCTACCCCAGTGAAGAGGACATACCAACCTATGTTTACTGAACTGATTTTTTGTTATAGATAATATATTTGTTTATTATATATAAATATTATTATTACTTATTATTTTACAGTCATTATTTACAAGGTCATAGGTTGTAATAAATTAGTCGAGGCCCTTGAAATAGCTGTTAGTAGATGTTATAATTAATAAGTGTATATATATTTGTTTGGCTAGGTAAGGTTAGGTTTTATAGGTTTTTTAACACATCTAATAGTGTTTCAGCCAGTAGGTTACATGAAGTGTTTTGTAAAGGATGGGGTGACACTTTTTGTAAATGTGTATATTTTAGATGTTATACAGCATACATCATTTATACCCCTTAGTCTGATAACATTAGGGGCCATATAAGTTACTTATTGACTTATTGAGAGCTATGATTTAGCTTTTGATTTTACGGATCTATTTATTTGGATGTTGTTGAGAAGCAGTTCAGTTTGATTTGTATATGTATATGTTATATTTTGATATCATGTTATTAATTATATTAGATGTCAATATTCTTAGGTGTGAGTTCTCTTGACAGAGTTTGTGTTTTTAAATAGTATGGCATATAATGCATATATCACTTTAAAAATTTTTTACAACAGTGATGAGTTTTGTAACAATGAAAACCCATGGAGGGCTTTTCAAGTTAAGTTTTTTGTTTGTATTAAGAGTCTGAAGAAAATAAAAGTTTTATTGAGCTTGCAGAAGTGCATGTTGTGTTTTAAATCTTGAATTTTATTCATATGGTGTTTGGTTTACTTTATTACATATTTATATTGTGTTTACACCACTGACTTTCTTAAATTCACCATGCAGAAATCCAATGAGAAAATTGATTTTTGGACATACATATATATCTTGAAACAGGTACCATTAAAACTAATAGGAAAAAATGTTGGACTAATAGTCTTTTAGAAAGATCTAGCATGCACCCTCCACATGTATTTGAGAATGTGACTTTTTTTTGCGACCTTCATTCCTTACTTGTGATGATCATCTAGATAGTATTTTTCAAGGAGTTACAACTCATTTATGTGAAAAAATATGCTATGAAGGTTAAGAAAGAGAGGGAAGGGAGAGCTAACCCTCACTTCTCCAAACCACGTAGTACGGTACCCCCAACCACTGAGGTAGCAAATGTCAACAGGTTGACTTTAACATATACTTCAGACAATAGGCTGATTATAAACATTATCAGGAAGAATTGGCACATCTTATCATCAGATGAACATATACATGAGTTGGTGGGTGATCACCCACGAGTAGCTTATAAAAATAGTAAATCCTTGAAACAGAAATTATGCTATAATGAATCAAGGCAACGATTTCTCAGAGGAAGGGAAGTTACAGCTGTAGAAATTGCTATGCGTGTCAATACATGGTTAATGGTGACATATTTATACACCCAGATACAGGGAAGGAATATAAGATTAAGTTTTATGTGGATTGTTCCATGCATAATGTAGTTTACCTTGCTATCTGCAAGGAATGCTACAGTTTTTATGTAGGAAAAACAAATAGAATGCTGAGGGAAAGATTACACGAGCATGTATATAAAATTAAGAAACAAGATCTTACAGTGGCCATGGCCAAGCATGTACATGACACTAACACAGCACATAGTTTTAGTTTTTTAGTATTACAATGGTTGCAGTATTATATGAGATTGGGGATCATGGTGAACAAAACTGAACAAGCAGAGCAAACATGGATCATTAAGTTACAAGTTGACAGGAAATGTGGTTTAAATGAGAGTGTTTGCTTGAAACCTTTCCTAGCAGATAGACCACTTATTAGGTAACTATCTGCATTCATTTAGATATATGTTGTTTTTTAGTTCATTTTTATGTATATCTATGTTTTGTCCGCACCTGTGGATTATCACAGTATTGTATGCACTTGCTTCAGCATTTCATATTACTATAGTTTAGGTACATTCCGGACACATAAGTATTTGTTGTATACATTCAAAGTTTATGTTTAGGCACTTTTAATTATGTTTATTATGTTTTTGCTTATGAACTTTTTATGCAGTTTTGTAATTTAGGCATTTTCCCTCTCTTTTTTTCTCAATAGTTCATTCACTAGTATATATTTTTTTAGCTCAGTGAGACTGATTCATATTTTGCATTGACCACTAGAGAGCACTAGTTGCACTAGCTATCCTGAAATGAATTCAGAGAGAGGCTCTCCTTTTGAATGCTGTTTACAACCTAGGTAGTTTTGTACCTAAGGAAGCTTACACTCATTCAGCAATTGGTCTGTAGAAACTCATGCATAAAAGTGGAGCTTTTGGTGAGTAAAAATTAGAATAGAACTTTTTTTATGTGCAATGAGCATGCTGGATAGCAGGAAGATTTAACTATTAGTCTATGCTCAGTGAGCTGATCCATGTCCTCCAGGTCTGTATACATAAACTGTTAACAGCTGACTTTGAAAAGGCATTAGTATGCTGATTCATTTACAATAGATAAACTTGTTGATTTAAGACAAGATGTGCTTCGTAAAACCATGGGGCTGTCTATATAAGTATTTCTTATTTATCTTGCTGTTCTTTATATATACAAGACTGTTGTTTAGATCTACATGCATGGAGTGTTTAACTTGGTTTTGAAACAGCAAGTGTATGCGGACTCATTTGAAATAGATATAGTTGCTGATTAGTTACAAGTTGTGTTAAGTGGAAGCCATGGGGGTGACCATATAAGTACTTTTTACAAACTTTGTTGTTTCTTTTATGAAAAGGTTGTAGAAATTCAAACAGAAATGACATAGTGATGCAGGCCTTATGGTTACATCTTGAAGGGGTCATTGAGCAGCCTTGTATGTGTTTATTTGCTAGTTCTTATGACTTCCATTGGGGGTGTCTGACTGCTATTAATATGATTATGCTTTTGATAGTATGAGTACTGTTTGTTATATATAAACATGTATGTATACTTTATTCAGGGATTGTAATATGTTAATTTTACCAGCTTTTCAGCTTTGCATCATAGGCTGAATGTTTTATATTTTTTTTTATGATGAATGTGCTATTTGGGATTTTGCAAGCTGGAGTTTAGGTCAGGTGACTATTATAACTGAAGAGTCAGGTGATTCAGATTGTGTTATATGTCATGTGACTACTCCGAATATTTTTATTGCTTTATGGAGACTTAAATACAAGCATTTTGAGATGTTATTTTATTCTATCTGAAGAAGTATTGTAGAAGCAACGCAAAAGTGCTTATACTTCATTAAACTCAAGTTATCTTTTAACTGCAATGTTTACTGCCTCCTTGGTTTTGCCTTTTTATTATAGAATTGCAGTCCAACAAAATTTGTACCTTCTTGAAACTCAGCTTCTGCACATCGCAGTCTGACTTAGCTCACCTGATATCATTTCAACAGATATAAAACATGTTTACAGGTTTTACCATCAGGTGGAATAAATGTGTTAGAAGTAACCATATTACATATTGCAGACTGTAGAAAGAATCCCCAACTTAAAATATTATTTTGACAAAAATTATCAGTAGACTCCATTTTTAAATTCCATATTAAATTTTCAGTAAGTTAATTTTAATCATAAACTGATTTCCTTTCCCAGTAGCTAAAAATGTAATTTATAAGTACTCTTTAATTAATTAGACTGCAAAAACAGAATCTTAGTAGCCATTGATTTACAAATGTGTCTGACCAAGACAATTAAGTAATTACTGACTGAAAAAAACATTCTATTAAATAGAACTCTAAAGGTCCAGTTCTTTTTAAGAGAAAGTGAATGTATTAGTTATTATTTTTGATAGTCTAATGAGTTTTCTAATGCAATTGCTATACAACTGCATATGTAGATCACCCAACTAAAATGTATTAGAGACCAATGCAGTATGCAAACAGCTACTGTAAAAGACCCTTTCAGTATCTTTGAAATCAAACTTTTGTGCAAGTTTGGCACAAGGGATGCAGGTAGCTATAACTATACACTTGATCTAAAAAATATTTCTGCTATGTAAAAACAAAATGGAAGTGTTGTTGGCTAGAAAGAAATACCTTCTTCTGTGTCCCCACAGATCCCAGTGACCATGCTTGCTACAGTAGGATGCTAGACATGTCTTAGCATCTTTGCATTGTGTGCAGCATATGCAATCACTCCCAAGTACAGTTGTTTTTATGCAGTCATAACAAAGTAGTATTGTTGTATTTACAATATGAGTTTAGAAAAGCTTAAAGGGGGAGATGCCTACCACAAAACTGAATTGAAGTAACTCACAAAAATAAATGACAAAATAAACTACTAGCTGTTCTTTGAATCAAATGACTATACTCACAGAATCCATAGAACCTCAGAAAATACACAAGTCAACTTTCAAAATTACAAGCAGATGACCACTCACTATGACTCTTGTTTTTCTATACTTACAGCATGGAGATCTATAATCAGGAGAGTTATAATATGTCCTTAAAATATGCATTGGAAACAGATAGCAACCAACTGAATAAATTCTAGTAAAACAGAAAAAAATGAAGTTATGTGACTGTTAGGAGGAGGTAGATAATGAAACACGCTATTCTAGAAATGTTGTCATTTATTCTGTGACTCTATTATACTCTTCAGGAATTATCTATTACATGGAATTAGATAATATTTGATTGGAATGGATATCAATAACTTTTCTGAGTGTGTAGGATTGAACAGGTTACTCTCAGGTGATATTTTCTTGTATATTTTGTAGAAAAAAAAACATAGTTGGTATATTTATTTGTAAGACAGGTGGTCAAGGTATAATTACAACAATGTTCTCTAATATTCATTGCAACACATTGAATATGGTCATTATGCTCCGGATCTGGCATACAGATAACGTTGTTATTCACTCTTGTGGTATCATAAAAATACATAATAACCAAGCAATGCAGTTACACCCTGATATCATGAAAAAGAAAGGCCTATTAAGGACTTCCCTGATCTCAGAAAGGTGCTTAATAAGTTTTTGTTAAGCAGTTCTAAATGTTGTTGCATTCTGTTCTTACACTAAAGCTTAACAATAGCCAGTACAAAATAGTACAAAACAGAACAGAAGCCAATTCATCTTACTCTGCCATGACACACTTTTAGACAAAAACTGCAGACAACAGTGTGCCTAGCTTCTGATTAAGCCATTAGTTCCCTGGAGGACATTGCCTTTCTGGCAGCTGTGCACATTTTACAGCTTTGAAACCTGTGAACACTTACACATATTTATACTTTTTTGGTAGCTGGTAGCACATGGAGCAGATGAAGCTGAACATCCTAAAAAAAACGTGCTTGAGTGTCCAACATTATAACTCTTACTATGTATTCTTAATATGAATAACAAGATTCACATCTTGAGCTGCACTTGATTCTGCTCTCAAAGTGACTTTCTTGGCATGTGTGTCTTGAACACATACTAAGTTAGTTATGATTATAGATGTGATTATATCCTCTATGTAGTGCATGGAGCACATTGATAGTCCTCCAAACCTCTTAAAAAGACAACAGCTTTGAATGCTATATAATCTCATGCTAGATAATGAAAAGTGACCACCACAGAACAGCAGCAAGAAGCTAAAGCAGCTTTAAGGTTAATGTACACTTAGCCTGCCTTATTTTTTGGTAGGTGGCAGCCCAAAGTGCATTATACATTTCTTCTGTAAACATTAATACATTGAGGCAGATACAGATCAATATACTACAAAGAATTATGACTGGATATCTCTGATCATAGCACATCTTCTTAAGAATGTCAAAACTCACTCTCAAACTTCCTTGCCCCTTTATAAGGGTGAAGTTCATAACATACATATTTGAACACATACCATGTTGGGTATAACTGGAAGCCTCATCATAATCCTTTAAGCTATGTACTTTTCAATGTTATTACTGAATCTCATTATTCAATATCAATCTCATCCACCACAAAACTGCATTTAAGCAAACTGACAGCTATGAAAACTGTAATAAACTTCATGTCATAAGAAAAAAAAGTGTGGCAGACAAAGTATCTAAAAGTGTTTAAAGCTATTGGTTGTTGAGATGTGCAGTTTTGTTTCTGGCCACTTTATACTGGATAGACTAAGTAAATGATACAGCTTTGAAAGCTGGAATGCACTTCATGGTCCAATTCATTTTTTATTGTTGGCAGCACATGCAAACCTTCATTGTTCATTGGATGGCACAGTGGTGCAGCGATGTAGTGTTTCCTCACAGCAAGAGGTTCTCCAGTTCGATTCTCCACTAGGGTGCCTTCTGTGTGGAGTCTGCATGTCCTCCCTGCATTCGTGTGAGTTTCCTCTGGGTGGTCCAGTTTCCTCCCATGTTACAAAGACATACGTCTGGAGCATTTCTCCCTGAGCTTCCGCTGAAAATTGGCTTCATTCCAAGCTGAAGTTTCCCAGTAAACAAATGTTAAATAAATAAAATAAAATAAATTGTTACCGATAATACATTGGAGCAAGGTAGGTATGGTTATTTGCATACTTGTAAATAATGATTAGTTGATTTCTTTTTTAATTGTACTAGCTGAAGCATATTACAAACTTACACTAATTGAATTGTTTTAATATGAAAAGAATTTTGCCATATTATTTTTTTTCTGTTTTGTGAAATTTCACTATACTGCCTTCTACCTGTAACTAGGGGTGACTTCCTGCCTGATATTGTTTCGATGATATGCTTTGGACTGCATTGGTGAGTGGATACACTGCTATTTTTTCAGGATCAATACCTTGTCATTTTCTTCTCTTACATTGAGTAGACATGTATTGATCCAGTACTTAACTTGTCTAAACTTTATCATTAAAGCCTATCTATTTTACAGGATTGACAAGGTCTGATTTATAGCCCTCCAGCCTACTTCAGTTGTTACGGTGTTTTCTTTAAATCATCACTATGACTGAACATTTCACTGTCCAACAGGCATTTGAGCTTTTTTTATTTATTTATTTTTTTTGCAAATTTAATCTAGATTTTGTGTCATTGTGCTGTCTGTAGGTACCAGAAGTTATTCAGTGTGAAGCCTGCTCATGGGCACTCTTCTAATACTATATGATGAAAATGTTTGAAGGTATCTGCTGCAGTATATCTGTGTAAACTGGGTTTGTATTCCACTCGGAATATGGATTATTTTTCATTGGCATACTAATTCCAGCTTGCTTTCTTCTTTATTCCATTCGAATAAGCCATGGTTTCTATCAATTTTTAGAATGTCCTACCTGTCAAGATTGGTTCTGTCCAATCACCCATCAACATTTTCTGTCCCCTTAGTTGACTGTTGATACTTAAGTGACTAATGCTTGCTTTTGTCCACCTTTACAGTCAAAAAGCCCCACCAACCTCATAATACTTTCACCTGTCAACTACAGAAGCAAGAGCAGGAATCAAACTTCTGAGATGAACTTGTCAGTAGCAAATGGTCTCCTGTTAATGAACAGGATGAGTGCAATACTGGCTTGCAGTACTTTCTTATCATTCCCCTTCTGTTGTATGATGGATGCTACCCTTTAAAAACTTGGAAGGTCACTGATGGACTACTGTAAATCAACAATTCTTCAATAACATTAAAAAGCCAACTTGTGAGGAATCTATACCTGCACAGGTAGCCAAAAAAATTGGACCTATAATCATGTATATGGAAAACAAAGTAAGCCCCTGTCTGGAATCATGTAACTTATTATAAAAGCATTGACAAATAAAAGTGTATCAATCAAACTGCCCACAGTACTACTAAAAGTTACCACAAATTCCCAAACAGTCATCTAATTAATGTGTAAGTCCAGTCTAGTTTCAAGTATGATTAGAAAACTAAAAGTTATTTTACTATTGGCAATATATAATTGTCAACTGTAGTGGTAATATATGGGGCCAGTAATCAAATCCTCTGGAATCCTCCAATTAATCACTGGAGTCAGTGAAGGACCACTCTCACCACTGGCAAATGAATATTTGCAACAAAAATGATCCCACTGATGTGAATCAAAGGTCTCTTAACACAGGCTGCATCAAGCCTTTAAAGGCACTTGCTAACAAATTAGATGAAAAATAACTCATGCTTGACTGAACTGATCAAGGAAGTAAGAACAAGTGATAGGGAAGGATTTTGATTTTGGAAAGAAATAATGACAGATGAAGTTATAGAGCAAGGGATCTTAAACATACAGCACAAATACATATAATGCATATAATATGAAATACAGAAAAAGATATTTGACTTGTTAGGAAATGGGAAAAATCAGGGAGACAGATATATTACAAGACAGGTTTAGAACAGAATGGATTAAATAACATGAAAAGAGAGAAGGAACATGGGCATTGGATAAAAACTGGGGAAAGTACAATGATGGGGAAAGGCAAAAAATTTATTTGGATCGGTAAATAAAAGGAAGGCTCAAATATCAAGGTCTGATATCAGAGTAAGATTGCCTAATTATCAAGAGTGGGAGAAAGAAATAAACTATTGTGTACTGGTATAGATGATTTAAAAAAGAAAGAGCCATAGCTGCTAGAGATTGAAATAAAATTATGAAAAATGGCTCTTGCATATAAAATAAATTACTGGACCAAGGAAAAATAATACATGAAAAGAAAAGCAATCACTATGGGATCAATGCCCTATACTATATCATCCATCACTATAAATAATTAAATAAAACATTATATGTATGACTATAAATGAACTAACAAAACCAAAAAATTATACAGTTCAAATTAACATGGGAAACCACCAATTTTTCCTCATGAATATAAAACCACATTGATTGCTAATATTACATTGTAAACCTCGAAGTCAATATAGAAACATGAGTGACAACAACTGGAATTAATAATCCTAACTGGTTACTCCTACTGGCCTTATTAAAACATTTAAGCATGTTTCTTTTTTTCCTGAGTCCCTAAAACTCAAATTTGAATGGCAAATATAATGAATTCAAATGTTATTGAATAGAATGTTTATAAAGAGTACTGGAAAGAATTTTTATTTATGTCACTGAATCCTTTTAAATTCTTCCTACATGGTCATATTGTCTGTCTGATCATACATGGGCATGAGTCTTCTAGATATATAGATGAGTTGATCCTGATAAAGATGCATGAAAAGATTGTCCATTGCACACTGTGAAAAATATAACATGTTCCTGTAACATTCATATTCAAGCAGTTTTCAAACCTCAACATATCATCTGGGATTACTCCTCAACCGCAACTCTTACATTTTAAGTTTATAGCGTCATAAATCATCTTGTTCCTGTAATGAGAATTATGTTCAACAGCTTCAGGATTTAGTTAATTCGTACAGAAGTTTACATTAGCTGCCAATGTATATACAATGGGAATTGAAAGTAAATTCAAGCAGATTAAGCAGATCTTTACAGTATCAGCACAGGGACTGAAAGGGGAAAGGGAAGAAAGGAAAATGAATAGCATTAACCACCATACTTGGTATGAATAGAATGACATTAATTTCATAGATATCCATTATAAGAGATATTTTGCTTTCTGATCACAAGATAAGTAACATTTTAATGTCCAGACAATGATTTTGATTTGAGGAGGGGTAAAAAACTTGGGTGTTTTTTTTTAATAAAAAAAAAGAACAGAAAAATTTATTAAACATGAACATGACTGGCATAACTAAAAAAAAATAAACAAAATGAAAAAAATTATAATTACAGGGTGGATCAACCACCAATATAAATATCCACAGTTCAACTAGTGCAAACAGCCTATAAAATAAACACAGATTATATTAATACAAATACCAAAAGTAAAAAATACACATATAATATATAAATAAACCACCAACAATTCACATTAACTATTAATTCAACCAACCTTACTGCTGCAACATGAAGGACAATTACAATGCTGCCATGACAAGCACAGACCCTAGACTCTTTTTTCTTTCCAGTTGGTTTCTTTTCATTTAAAATATAAAATATTTTCTTTATTTCTCCTAATTCCTTGCTTTTTTGTTTTTTTTGAAATACAACGAGCAACAGACAACAGAACAGAATGCTGAATAAGAGCACCGAGAAGCCTACTTATTTCTTTTATTTCTTATGTCACAAAGATATTCTGAAATGTGTATCCTACATGGGCATGAAGTCTGTCCCATCATATATAAGTTGTTCCTCTAGATATCCCATGAAAAGATCAGAAGAAGAAAAGCGAAAAAGATGCACCCATTGCATAATGTTTTTCATTAATGTGTTTTGCTCACACTCACAGTTCAATACCCCATTGCATTTTTCGGTATTTCATATCCATAGGAATATCTGGATCACAATTTTTTATGCAACATCGATTTTGTCTTTGTGTGTGGAATATGAATCAATAGTTCTTCAGGATTTAGTTTTCAAGTTCTGTAAATGTGTAACAAAGAACAGGAGGGAACATATTATTGAGACCAGCAATTGGGTAACTAGAAGCAGAAGATATCATATGTTAGTATCAGCATAGGGATCAAAGGAAGAATCAGACCATTAGATTAACCACCACTTATGGCAGGAATACTTCCAATTTCATAGATATTATACATAAATATTGAGATATTCTGCTTTCTGATCACAAGATAAGTAACATTTTAATGTCCATATGTCGATTTTCATTTCGTAGAGGTAAAACTTTGGGTGTTTTTTTAACCACTACAAAAGAAAGAACAAAATTGGTTCAACTCTATATCCCAAAGGATGTTAGATGGGGGTTATTGGCAGTCTGTGGCCTGAGTGGTCATTGCTCTTTGTGTAAATATGTTTTGAGGTCAAAGCAGTTTACCAGCAAAAATATTCCCAAGGTATATGAAATCAAATGTGTAGGCAATTGTAGAACTGATTGGATTATTTATTTAGCAACATGTTCATGTTCTGCATTTTATGTAGGACAGACTTCACACCCAATTAGGATACACATTTTGGAACATCTTAGTGACATGAGAAATAAAAGACTGTCCAGTGCTCTTTATAAACATTCCATTCAGCATTCTATGGCCCACTTTATGTTTGTCATCATTGACAAAATTCAGGGAGATAGGAGAAATAAAATTGGATGGCATAATATTTTAAAAAAGAAATAAACCAGCTGTATTATAACACTAGGGGGGGTCTATTTGCTCCAGGTCTCAATGAGTATTTGTAATTTGCCAATCATGTAGCAGTGTTGAAAGTGAGGTTAAGTATAAAATGTGAATTGAATTGGTGGTTTTATATTCACCGAGGAAGGTGTATTTGCTGAAACTGGTTTGAATATTCTTTGTATACTCATACATGTGTTTGTCTATAGTGCTTTTGTACTAGTTGAACTGTGGATATTAAAAGGACTGTGATCCACTTTATAGTGCTGGCCATTTTATTTATGTTGTATTCTCTTTTTTTTTGGCCTTTGCACTTGCCGTACTTGCTGAGTCTGTTTTGAATTATAAGAATCAATCAGAAGATCTTAGAAAGGATTGGGAAGAAAGACTGGATAAGCAATTCACAAAGAGACAATAGGGGATATATGTATATCTCCCAAATATGCAACAAAGTCTAGAAGATTTAGGATCTTTGCCTGGAAGTGTTTACATATGTATTTTTATACCCCAAGTAGACTCCAAGGAATTTTTCCTCAGGTCGATAGCAAATGTTGGAGGTGTGACATGGGCAAGAAAAGAGGTAGTGAGGAACATACTTTTTGGGACTATAATGAGCTGGCAGACTTTAGGGATTCCCTGCAGACCACTCGGGCAGAGATGCTGGGTGAGAAGTTTGGACTGACTGGGGAGATGTTTATTTTGAGTTATGCTACAGAACTGGAATTGCCTAGACATAGTCAAGCCTTGCTGAGTCTACTTATGGTGGCTGCCAAAAAAGCAATTACTAGAAAATGGAAATCAAAGTCTAGACAACTTTACTGGAAGTAGTGAATATAGTAACAAAGATAAAACAACTGGAATTGGGATCTTTAGAAAAGGGAAAGAGCAAACTACATAGGAAAAAATGGGAATTGTTGGAACAATATATGCAGAGCAGGAACAAGGTTTAAAAGGCAGGATTTGAATGAGCTATATAATGCTTATCTGACAATGACTGGATGGTTTATAAGTGATGTATTATGTTTGCAACTACAGTTGTTTCAATGGTGTCTCTGATGTAAACTACTTCCAACTAAAGTGGTATCATTTTGTATGTTTTTTCATTTATATAAATGTAAGATTGCCTTCGTCATGTGGAAATTTAATAAAGATTTTTGGGGGAAAAACACACACAGGGAACGCAATCAAGTCTGGGGGCTGGGTCCTCTCTCTCTATCTCTCTCTCTCTCTCTCCAGATCCCCAATTGCCCCCCCAATGGCACAGCTGTAGGGTTGGGTCCTCAGCTGAGTGTCCAAGCCATCCTCCATCACCCTCTCTAAGAAACCAGTGCTTCATGTCCCTGCTCCCAGCAGCTGACACACACACACACTTTTATATTTGATTTTCACATGCACATACAGCTGGGAAAGACTGGCACAGATTTACTAGCTATGCCCCCTTCTGCCAACACTATAAGGTAGTTACACCACTACCAGACACTCCAAAGCCAACTACTCTAAGGCTCTTGCAAGGGTACCCAATTACAGTGAGTGAAATGAATATTAATACAAATTATAGTATTTAGCTAATGCAGTAAGGCTTTTAGGAGTGTCCAGAGCTGTCACCAAATATATATAAGCATTCTCAGGGATTAAAATATTCTCTAAAATGAAAAGTTTAAATATATTTAATAATAAATAATAAAAGAACATGAAAATACGAAATATCTATTTATAGTAAACAACATCAGAGTTTCAATCACATGAAATATTAAAATAACACACATGAACAAATTTACACAGATACAGGACATTTTCCTGAGTGATCTAAAGAATTGCTTTTCTCTGTCACTTACTAGAGCAAGGGAAGATGAAGTAGGTGAGGGGTCCTTCCTTGTCAGATTCCAAAATCGGAGTGCAATAAGACTTCAGTCTCACCTAGTATTAAAATATAATTTTTAGTGATAGATGACATCACATAAATCTGGTCATCTGACTTCTGGTTCCCATGCTTCCCCCTTTGGCTAGAAGCTGTCAGGATTTAGTACATGCGTGTCAATAATACACATACACAGACTTGCTAAGATCTGCTGGAGCTCCTGGAAGTCATAAAACAATTTCAAATCTCCACCCTTTCAGAGTAGCAATTAGTTCACCCCAAATACAATGCAGAAAGCTTCCTGGTACAAACAATTTGTCTCTGGCTATATTGAGAACTGAAAGATACAATCTTTATGGCCTAGGCCAGGTAATTTAATTTTGTACTATTTTTCAAAGTCAGGTGGATTGAGATTAACCTATTCTCTTCTAATATCCTGTGTTACAATATATACATTTCAACAGGTACAATAATGCATGTATATTTATTTTTCTGTCCATTGGTACAATTTCAACACAAGCAGCTTTACAAATACATTTTTCAACACAAGCATCTGTACAAATCAGTTTGATTATACAAATGACATATAATTCTTTATAAAATTCCAGCTAGCTTTGCTGGCATATGTTACACATCTACTGCCCTACTTCTCCTGACTTAGCTGGCAATACCTCTCACTGTCACATCAACCATGGAATGTGTAAGGCCAGTTTAACACCTAAAGGGGTAGGTTAGTTCAAGCACCAAAAGGGAAATTGACTACGTTTAAAATGGCCTGCAAAGGTAGCTAGCCTAGTACTTAACTATTAACCTATTAACCTGAAGACTAAAAAAAAAAATCACAACTCAGACAGTACACTGGTCTGCTTCTGCTTATGAGCACTTTGTTGCACTTAAAAAGAGAATGCAAATGCTTTGCAATGTCATCTAATGCATTCTTTCTAAAATAACATTGAGAAACCATCCTTGGTAATCTCAGAGGCTGGAAACAGATGAATATTTTTTCTGGATGATCTGTGCCTCATCAGCCTTGTTCTCTGAAGGAGAAATGTTGCACAATATCTGTTCAGAATCAATACTGAAGCTTTTAGAGCCATTTTTACTCTTACTTCAGTCCTCCACCACTAATGCTGCTACAGATCTACCAAATCATTATTTGATTTTAGTACAGACTTTCATTTTTGACTGGATGCCATATCTAAATTTAACAAATGGCTTATGAGAATTACAACTTATGGAAAGGTAGGCCTTGATTGCTAGAACACAAAATTCATCAGTGTATTTTACACATTTATTGTTCTTCCTTTAATATTTATAATAAAAACATCATTTCCTAGTGGTGCATTTCTTGTCCATTGTAAAAATGCACACATTATCTTTATACTTAAAAAAAGAGTTTTGTTCTAGTCCTGAATCCTTAATAGCATATTGCTCTAGTATTCCACTCGTCAATATCCTGGATAACGTTGCTGGCTTTCAGCAACGTTGAACACACCTTGTTCATTAGTGGTTCCTCCTCCAAAGAAAAAAAAAAACAGCTGATACTCTAATAACTTCAGATGTTTATCTGTCACTTTATTGTTGGAGCAGGCAGGAAATTGTTTCACTGTCTTGTAGTCAACCAGGCAAGATAGCTTCCAATTTTGTTTTTTTACTCTCTACTCACAGATACCCTGTTATGCAAATTCCTTTTCAGGAACCATCATAAGGCCCTAATTCAGTCTTATTACTGGAAAACTCCATTCCAAGTCTCTTAGATTTTCCACTTCAGATGCATTTACCTTGAACATCCTTCTTTTCTTACTGATCTGTACTAAGAAGGCCTTCTCATACTGAGGCCTCCTAACTTTTGTAATTCACTTCTATTATCTTTCCTTTGATACTAATGTTTTCCAAGTTCTCTAAACACCTAAAGTTGTGCCTACAGGACCAAAGTGAATGTAGCTGTATTGGTTTTGTCACCTAACAACATATACATGCTGTATAGCTTGTATACACTGTCTAGGATTGCCTTTTGGAGTAAAATTTTTTTTGTTTTATATTTGTTTTCATGTTTGCCTACCAGTGCTCTCTGCACATACTTATTTTAGTATGCATTGCATTCGAATGACTTTGTTACCATTTGTACTTCTTTGTATATCCTTTAAGGTTTTTTGTTTACTGTAACTAGGTCTTGAATGAAAAGGGTCATGTGTGGTCCACTTCACCTACCTGATAAACAAATAAAATGAAAATAAAGATTCATTTATAAGAGGAAACAGAGAAAAGAGAAAAGGGAGAAAACGTTGTTTTTAAAAAAATGCCAAAACCCACCTGTTGAATAGTGCATTGCCTCATACTGATCTTAAAAAAAACAACCGGACAGCCACATAAGGGTAGATCTGAAAATCAACACTGCACATAACATATATATGCATTTCTTTTCTATGTGTTCCTCTATAAAAAATATTTGTCCTATACCATTGTATAGTTTCTTAAGTGATTGCAGAACGTGTAGGCAGCAAATAAGGAAATACAGTAGTGTATGGTACACAGCTATTTTAAACATAATCAGCCTGCAAGCTGTAAATATCCTTGCAGCATGCCTTAATATCAGTCATGAATCTTATGAACTCATGAGTGGTCACTCTGTCTCAAGTAATTTTTTATGGTTTACAAGAAGAGTACTGAGTGTTTGATAATTATGTGGAGTATTTGCATTCAAATATTCTGTTTGCTGAAAAGTTGGAATAATTTTAGATGCTTATTATCAGTTAATTCCACAGTTAGCTATCATGACTACTATTGTATCTAGGCAGAGATAGGCAGTGAAGCAACGTAATATCATATAAACTGTCAGTTTGTTTATCTTAGAGTTTTGTTGTTCAAAGGCATAGCCTATAAAATGGTTTTAGGGAAAAGTAAAAGAATGTTGAAGGATGTCACTTTTGGAATCATTTTTGTGTTGACAGTATACCATCCAAATATATATATATATATATATATATATATATATATATATATATATATATATAGATATATATATATATATAGATATATATATGGGTCTACGCTGACAGTGCACAACGCCGACGACGAGAACACCAACACCGGAAGATCGACAATGGAGAAAACCGACAGTTGAGAATCCCAACGCTGAGAACACTGACATGTTAAGGTAAGTGTGTGATAGGGACGGATGTTAGGGTCAGGGTGTGGGTAAGGTAAGCGTGTGATAGTAATGGACATTAGGGTATGGTGCAGGTCAGCTAAGTGTGCAATAGTGATGGACTTTAGGTATAGGGGCAGCTTAAGTGAGTTAGGGTTAGGGTGCGGGTAAGGTAAGTGTGCAATGGTGATGGACTTGAGGGTTAGGGGTGGATTAAGTGAGTCTGGGTTAGGGTGTGGGTAAGGTAAGTGTGCGATAGTGACAGAGTTAAGGGTTGGGGCGGATTAAGTGAGTTATGGTTAGGGTGCAGGTAAGGTAAGTGTGTGATAGTGATGGACCTTAGGGTTAGGGTTTAGGTTAAAGTTAGTGCATAGATAGTTGTGTATGTAAGGTTTAGTGTAGGTTTGTAAGGTTTTAGATGTGCTTGTGCTGTGTGTGTGTGTTTTTCGGGAAAGGTATTTGTTTTGTTGATTGTCGAGATTTTGGTTTGTCGGGCATGTGAAGTTTCGTGTTTTTGAACTTTCATTTTTTGTAATTTTTTTTGTGTTGGTTATTTCATTGTCAGTGTTTTGGCATGTCGGTGTTATCAGGTAGACCCATATATATATATATATATATATATATATATATATATATATATATATATATATATATATATATATGTGTGTGTGTGTATATCATACATACATACATACATACATATAGATACATTGTTAAAAACACATCAACATGCTACAGTGCATGTTCCAAACCTAATCTCTCTGGAACATGCAACAGAAATTAAAGTGGTAAATGCAGGGGGAGGGGGCAAACCACTCATACACCCTGCTAATTATACATACTAACTCCAAGATGGTACAGACCCTGAGGAATGGGCTTATTCCACTACCTAGAGAACTGTTGATTTTGCACATCTGTTGACCATCGGTGCATGTCGACCAAAGTTGCATCAACAACACAGAGGTTGACCATAGTAAAATTGATTTATACTGGGACACACACACACAACACACACACACACACACACACACACACACACACACACACACACACACACACACACACACACACACACACACACACACACACAAATATATATGTGTATGTAAAACAAACCAGTGGGAAAAAGGTTCACACAGACAAACTATTAGTAAAAACTGCAAGAAAGTCCAAGCCAAGCTAGATTCCACTGTGTAATACCTTAAATGTCCTGTATTACAGGCCTATGACATATTTGGAACTTACCCCTTAAACACATGCCACTGTTTCAACTATATTGCTTCGGAATGCCTATTTCATGCTACTTTTTATGTCAGGCAAATAAACCCAAACCCCAGGAGCATCAGACAAGTGATGTTTTGGCCTTTTTTCTAACACAATCAGTACAGCATAAGTAAATTGTTTGTCAATACTTTAGAAGCACAGAGCATAAAACAAAGTTTAATGTCCCTAAACATTAGGGTGCCTGCAAAATATCAGAAATAACATCCAAACCAAATGGTAAAAAGGTCACATAAACAGACTATTCAGTAAAAACTGCATGTAAGCTACAACCAAGGTTGACTCTTCACTCTCTTGTAATTAAGACCCATGAGATATATACAAATGACCTCTTTTGGATGTATCTGTGTTTCAGCTATATGGCTTCTGAATGCCTACACACATGCACATACACACACTTACAAATATTATATATATATATATATATATATATATATATATATATATATATAAACATGGGATTCCTTTTATTTGGTTGATAATTACTTTGGCTAGCAAGCAGTAGTGCAGTGTTTGTTAATTGAACATCCAGTTTATTGAAGGGATATATCATCAGGTGTGTGTTTCATCAGAACAGGTAAGTAGGTTGTGTAGTAGGTGTGTATCAGTCTACGGGTTAGGGTTGGAGTAAGGGATAGGTAAGGGGATAATTTGTCTGTAAGTGTTTAGGTTAGTGGTTGTGTTATGGGAAGTTTTTTTTTTTAAGATGTAGGTTAGGGTTAGTGGCAAGTTTAGAGTTAGCATGTATTACTTAGGTGGAGCAGAGGGGTAAAGTACTGAATGTCAGTGTGATATATGACCGATATAATGATTGGTCAACATTATTTCATTGCCGTTATGTGTGTTGACCGAGTAAAATGACAACCAGTCATTATATAACAATATATATTATATGTGTGTATGTGTGTGTTTTTGTGTGTATCCACACTCTAAGGATAGTTAAAATTTAGGTTCCAAGGTAGTTAGAAGGCAAGCAATCTTGGAGACCATTGAGGAGCCTAGCCCAGTTTCCTAATAGTTGCAGAGCACTTAGTGGTTAAGTGACTTGCTCAGAGTCATGCAATAGGAAAATAGAGGGTGAGGTAATTAAACCTGAACTATAGAAAGCAGCACATAAACATCTCATTTCATTAATCCCCTGTGCTAACTGCCAAACTAACATGCAAGATTATTAAGTGAAAATGGTTGGAGACAATGTCTGTTATCCATGAATAACAGTGGAAGAGGTCCAAGGGTACCTAGGCATATATCTCTGCTTACACATTAGCTACATCCATTGATCATCATTCATTATTTCCTTTTTGTGATGCTTGTGTGTGTGTGTGTGTGTGTGTGTGTGTGTGTGTGTGTGTGTGTGTGTGTGTGTGTGTGTGTGTGTGTGTGTGTGTGTGTGTGTGTGTGCATTCATGTGTCTCTCCCTGTCTCAATCACACACACACACACACACACACACACACACACACACACACACACACGTTTTAGTGCTTCATCGTTTTTTAAAACAAAAATATAACTTGTATGATTAATGACAAGGCTATATAAAGTTGCTGATCAGATGATCACTAGAGCCAAGAAACATTTTATTTGGTCGAGTTCACACTTTTTTTCTCTGTGTTTTTTTCACATCTGCATGTTAATCAATGACTCTTTCCCTTTCCACCATTATTTCCTTCAAAGACACACTTAGGCCCAAGAGCCTCTTTGCCTATTTATTCCAGCAGGTGCATGCTGCGATGAATAGCATTTAGGACTGCAAACATCACAATTATATGGTTTAGTTTTGGTATATTTTGTATCTTCATACCTGTTGCTTCCCTGCACTGTACTCGACTGTAACAAGAAATGCAATACTAATGATATGTCTGAGTTTTTACTCGCATGTCATTCGACCTACAGCACAAATTCTTGTCTGGCAATCCTTATGCTGATCTTTCTTAGTATTCCTGCACCATTCTTCCAGCTTCTGCTTTCTTTTCTGTCCAGGGAATAACTGAGCTAGAAATGGCCAGTGCACGAATCTACCCTGATCAACTTCTTCAGCATCTAGTCATGCCTGCAATCTTCTTTCTTCATGAATTCTGGGCAAAGATGAAAATAATGAGGGGTAAAAGGCCCAGAATCAAGGATGACTTATAAATATTACTCTAATCCATTGAGAACGTTAATATAACAACAGGTTTTGCATTAACATGCATTTTCTGAAGAATAAGAAGTATGAAACACTTTGGCAGTAATCCTCGATTTATCAGAAGATCAAAAATCTTTTGAGCAAGAGGACAAAAACGTGAGGCAAAATCAGGAACATTCTGCAAAGTCAGTGACACTTTACACTTTTACATCTAAAGTATCAAACAAAAAGCAAAAAAATACAGTATGCAAACATAATAAAGTTAAATTTTTAATTATAAGCAAAACTATGATATCTATGATACTTTATATGAATGACTTATGAATGCAGTGGAACAGACACACAAATATAGACATGCATAAAACTGAATCTGGATGAAGCATTAAAAAAGCTTTGCTTTCAGATAATTATTATACGAAGGACATTTAAAACTGTCATTAAATTTATATATTTGGTGGTGCAGCAGTTAGTGTTGTCACCTCACAGCAAGAGCCTCTCCGGTTCGATTCTCGGCTGGAGTGCCTTCTGTGCAGAGTCTGCATGTCCTCCCCATGGTTGAATGAACTGTAAAGACATGTAGGTGTGCGTGTGAATGAGCGTGGCTTCTTTGAAGGTTGCTGGCAACTCAACACTGTAAATATCCACTGCTAATCATAAGCAGACTGGTGATCCACTGTGGCGACCCCTAACCAGAAAAAGCCAAAAGACATTGCTAGTAAATTAATATATTTTAAGATGTGATTTGATCTAAGACTGCCTGTCACAGAAGACAGCTTCTTGCTTAGTAAATGCTTAGAATATGTGTGCTACTTATAAACATGGTGCTGTTTTTGCACATTGGTAGTAACTGATCTGGTCACCTATGTTTTTTAGAAGTTATTTAGAGACTGTAAACTAACAACTTCTGGAAGTGCTTTGTGTCATTCTTTCACAAGAAAGCAACTGCACTTTTTGCTAGAATTTTTGTTCTGCAATGGCCATCTGGTATTGCTCTGTCCTGCCTTTCTCTGTCAGACTTCAAGTGCTAACTTGTTTTGTTGGTTACCTTTACTGCAGGACAGTATCACTCGTAGTTCAACTCCATTGCTCCTAGCTTTTCAGTGCCATGGCTAGAAAACATACTTGTCTCTGTTATCTCAACAAAGTACAGCATAACAGTCATATCAGTATGTAAATAGATGTGTTTAGAAAAAAAAAAAACAGATCATTAATGGAAAAACCTAACCATGCAGAGGGAACACAAGAATGAACACACACACACACACACACACACACACACACACACACACACACACACACACACACTATGAATTTAGAAAAAAAATAGGTTC